>NW_022325420.1:1075948-1289287 GCF_002776525.5 Piliocolobus tephrosceles | reverse complement strand
TTTTTTTTTTTTTTTTTTTTTTTTTTTTAGAGAGTCTTACTTTGTTTTCCAGGCTGGAGTGTAATGGCATGATCTTCACTTACTACAAACTTCGCTTTCCGGATTCAAGTGATTTTCATGCTTCAGCCTCCCGAGTAGCTGGGACTGCCAGCATGTGCCACCACGCCCAGCTAATTTTTGTATTTTTAGTAGAGATGGGGTTTTGCATATTGCCCAGGCTGGTCTCAAACTCCTCAGGTGATCTGCCCACCCTGGCCTCCCAAAGTGCTGGCATTGTAGGCATAAGCCACTGTGCCTGGCCAAATACATCATTTTAAGGCATAAATACTGCCTGAAAAGTAGCAGAGAGAAAAATCTTGATTGAGTTACGTTTGAAAAGTTACACCAATGAGAACAACAGACTGTCTTATTGTGACATCTATTATGATAAGTCATTATCAAAATACATAATAGAGGCTTGGAAAATGCTTTCTATAAAACAGAAAAAATATTCCCTATTTCTATGGGCCTCACGATTCTTATTTGTAATACAAGATTTTAGATTACATTCTATCAGGCCCACTTTGACTCTAATATTGGGATAAAATCAATAATTAATAATTCGCCATCAGATATTGATCAGTACCATTTAATTAGATAAAACTAATCCTGAACATGGGCAGGGACTGGATTACTGCTTCTTTGTATCTTTCCCAAGTGTATCATGCTGTGCATATATCTTAGGTAGCCCCCAGATATTTTTTGAATTAAAGAGAATCAAAAGCATTTGTCCCACATTCCATGTACAATTTTGATAACTCTATCAAGAGACTTTCTGGATTTCATTATAATTTAAATATTAGAAAATATTCATGCTATAAGCAAATGAGTAGTGGTTTTTATATTAATATATGTAATTGTACAAAAGACCAGTCTGCTCACACTCTGAAAGGACCTTTCTAACCACACATGAGATTCTCTGTCCTGAGAGTAGCTTTTCTTAAATATAATCTTTTATAAATACATTTTACAGAATCTGCTTTGCTTTGGTTACTCCATGTGATTTAGAACGATGGTGTACTCAGTGGCCATAGGACAGCTCGTGGTCATCGAAAGAAAACAGTGGGATGTGTATGGAGTGCTGAGCTCTGTCTTTGTGTCCTCCTCCTCTCTCTCTCTCCCTCTCTCCCTCCCTCCATCATTTTCCTTTCCCTTTCCTGGAAAATAATAAAAAATACAAAGAACATTCAAGCATGTTCTTTCCTCTGATTCTCATGTTTTTATTGCAAAGTTAGGTAATTAGTAAATTAAAAGATTAAGTCTTGCCCCCTTGAGAGATGGAAAGATAAGACAGTATCATAGAGTATGTTCTCCTATTGCTACTGGGCAACTTTCACTATTATCTTCCTGTCTCAGTACATAGAAGTTCCTTCTTATCCAAGTTTTCACTTTTCATGGTTTCAGTTACCCACTGTCAATCTGGTCTGAAAATAGATGAATAAAGTACACTAAGATAATCTGAGAGAGAAAAAGAGAGAGAGAGATGCCACATTTACATAACTTTTATTAGAATATATTGTCATAGTTATTCCATTTATTAGTTATTGTTGCTAATCTCTTTCAATGCCTAATTTATAAATTAAACTATATCATAGGTATGTATGTATAGGAAAACACATAGTATATATAGGTTTTGGTACTATCAGAGAATTCAAGCATCCACTGGGGGTCTTGGAATGTATTACCACAGATAAGCAGGGGCTACTGTATCTGGCTGCAATTCACTATAATACTCCCATGACTTTTAGAGACATTTCAAATTCCTGATCAGTTTTAGATAAGTAAATAAAAGTGTATACCTCAGTGGTGTTACGTTTTACAAAAACGGAGAAGAAATCTTTTGAGTTTCATTTTTATATTTGAAATGTTAACCTTCATGTAACAAAGGGAAGACTGTTACAATTTGTCAGAGGAAGGGTCTTGTACCCCACCCTTGACTGTGTGACACTTCTCTTTCTCTATTTTCCTCCTCTTTGTTCTTTCTAGCTCTTTCTTTCCCCTCTCTGCCTCCTGCTTTTCTACATCCTCCTTGCTTGTGTTACAAGCTGTTATCAGCAACCAACACTGTCGGGTAACCTCACTAGAGCTGGTGGTGAGTAAACTCCGATCTTCCCTCCTTCCTTCATTGAAGGCATTCCAGAAATATACATTGAATTTACTTCCTGATATTCTTTAAAAATACCACAAAATCCAGGACAGAAAAAGCTAAAGCAGCCCCCATTGGCATTGCCATGAAATACTAGACACCTGCAGTGCAATTTGGAAATTATCACAGTTTCCTGTTTCTTGAAGACCTCAGAAGCAAATGAAGTGTGAATCTTGAAAGTTCTATTCTGAGACTAAATTTTAAGGTTCAAGCAGTAATTAGCAGTTATACTAGAATCCAACTTTTTTTTCTAAGCACCCAGAAATCTAGAATTTGTCTTGGCAGGCACTCAGGAATTATTTTCAGCATAAAGCAGGAAAAGCTGTCAAGAGAGGCACCGCATGCTGTGGGAAGAACGCTAATTCACTGTAACTGTTGAAGGCAAAGCCATATATACGTATCTGATTTCTTTCTGAAACGAGTTGGCTGGAGTTAACAGCATGTGTTGGATCTATATGGTGTGAATCTGTAGCCTTTGGCAAAGAAGAGAAAATTCCAGGTGTTAAACATTAAACTAGGAATCCTGCTTCTGCTTAAAAGCCACAGATCCTATATGACTCCACTTCAGTTTCTTCATCGATAAAATGGGGATATGCATCTACTTAATAAGATTTTTGCAAGGAGGAAATAAGATGATGTCCATAAAGTGCTCAGCATAGAGCTTGGCATGTAATGCTTAATCAATGGTAACTACTGTTACATTTGTTGAAATTATGAAAGTTACAGAAATTATGATTTAAGCCTTCCATGCAAAAAGTGAAAGTGAAAGTAGCATCCCAAATAAACTGAAGCTCAGTCCCAGGCACTTCTGTCTTTTTCCCTAGTCTTCCAAGGTAGTTGGCCTTTGCAGTATATATGTGTATGTTACGTGTCTGTCTGTGTTTGTGTCTGTGTCTGTGTCTGTGTCTCCTGCTTTCCCACCCTATCCCAGACAAAGGAGGTGGAGGGAGAAGGAGCAGGGATTGTTACTAAGTGATGGATGAGTGAGGTTAAAATTCAAGTTTGGGCTAGAGGGGAGGGATTAAATTATCTGTACATGTTCCTCCTGTTGGAGTCAAGAATTTCGATTCATAATAAAAGTTACAGGGTTATGTAGTCATCTGTGAATTCATGAAACAGCCCCTGCTGGGAAGATGGGACCGTTTCTGGACAGGTGTGTGTGTTCAAAGGAATCACTATCTTTGGAATTGGTCTTGTTAGGAACTAAGGGATTCAGGTTCTACCGGACATTGCAGTTTTTCTTTTGACTGCGAGAAGACTGAATGTTATGGGTTTGGAATTGAGTTTAATGCAGTCTATTTTAAAAACAAAAGCACATGAATAAACAAAAAATTAGATGCAGTATATAACAATGGTTTACTGAAATGTTGATAATCTATTTTGCATGCATATTTTGCCCAGAGTAAATGCCTAAATTCCTGATCATCAGCAGTTTCTCTTGCTATGTGCAGCTTTCTTTCTTCTTGGCCATCTTCCTAAAGCCTTCTTAGCTGGACTCTTTGCTGTTTGGTCTGTTCTCTGATTCTGTTGTAAAGTGTCCTATAAATTTACTGTCTAGGTAGCAAGTAGTTGTTTGCCCCAGGAAATGTACTTGTGTGCTTAATTGTTTGGTCAAGTCTTCACCATCCATCAGGTTGGTGCTCTTCCAAGATTGCAGTCTGATGTAAAAGAAATATGTTTCATGCAGACTTTTCTATATATGTTAGCAGTGATGGGTAGGAAACTCTAGAAGGTATAAAAATCATTCAATCCTTATATTTTGCTGCCAACTTTACATGGAAAACTAAGTTTTAGCATTCAAATGATCTAGCAAATCATCATCTGAAATGACATTTGGCTACAAAATGTAGGTAACCATTTGAAGATGGATAGAATACTGTTAAACCTGGATATTTATGCTTTAAAAATTTCTATAAGATTTATTCTGCATAGGAATAAATGAACCTGCATATAAAAATTAAGGAGCATCTGGGTGAAAATAAAATGTTTGCTAGTGTCACTTTAATTTCTTTAATTTGGTTAAAAGTATTATTTCCAGTGTATTCTATGCTTCCTCCAGCTGAGGGATAAAAGAACTGCTTTTAGTAGATTATATCTTTCAATCATTCTCTCCTTCATGTGTAGTCCTGGTTCTGAGACTAGGGGGACAAGACACTTTTTGTACCCAGAGAATGCTGCTTTGAGTAGAGTTTATTCATGAGAATGTACCTTGCCTGCCACTTTGAGAGAAGCCCATTACATTCATCATAGTAAGCCTTTTGTAATTATTTCTTGATGAATTACACAATCTTCTCACTTGAATGGCAGTCAGAAAACTGGTTGAGGCAGGTCGGGGTTTAATACAACAGTAGGAGCCATGGTATGGAGAGGAATCCCAGGAAGAGGAACTGGCCTGTTTAGAGCAACAAAGGGAAACAGAGAAGGTGAGGCTGGACTCTGTGGTGGAAGCAGAGTGATTTAACACTGCTTCTTAAGCTTCTAACACCTATGGTGAAAGAATAGGTTTGTTTGGTTGATTGGTTTTCTTAAATTTTGAATCTGTTGAGGACCAATACTTTTGTAAAATTCAGTAACAATAAATTACTAGAAAAAATGATCTTGTGGCCTGACATGGTGGATCACCCCTCTAATCCCAGTAATTTGTCATCAAATTTAAAAAGAAATTAGCCAGGTGGGTGATGTGCACCTGTAGTCCTAGCTACTCAGGAGGCTGAGGCTGGAGGATCACTTGGGCCCAGGCTGTAGTGAGCAATTATCTCACCACTGCATTATAGCATTGACAGAGTGAGGCTTCATGTCTAAAAATAAATAAATAAATAAATAAATAAATAAATAAATAAATAAATAAAAATGATCATGTGGTATTAAGGCTTCTAAATGCTTACTTTCTATTATGTACACATCTCTCTGTGAACCAGTTTAAAAAAAAAAAACAGTTCACTGACACTGGGCTGCGGGGCACACTGAGAAACACTTGTTTTGAGAATGGGAGCTGAACTGGAAAGAGATTGGCACTAAATTGTGAAGAGCCTTATATACCATTATAGGGATTTCAAACTTTATGCCATCAAAATTTGGACCAATCTGAAAGTTTTGCTCTTTATTATCTTCCTGGATTTGCACTGTAAATTAATTTATCTAAAACTTTTGTGTGAATAGATGTTTGATTAAATGTGTATTTAAAAAGCTATTTTAGCTTAACAGTTAGTGTCACATATGTTGCTCTATACTTTTTAAAATTTTGTAGTTAAATAATCTTGCTTTTGAAAACTCGGCTTTATTTGGGTAAAGGAACACTTGACATCCAGTTTTCCCTTCCCCCTTCTCTACCTTGTGTCTGTTTCCAAAAGAGCGGGTTGTATTTTACTGCAGATTTCTCAGGAGACCAGAACTGATCTGCCAGCCCTGCTGCCTTTTGTTGCTCTGCTCTTTACATTGCCTTTACAGTCACCAGGTGTCAAGATGCTGCGAGTACATAGGACCGGACTGGGCAGGCTGGAGGTCAGCCTCTCCAAGGGTCTTCACCACAAAGCTGTGTTGGCCGTCCGGAGGGAGGATGTGAATGCCTGGGAGAGAAGGGCCCCTCTAGCTCCCAAGCACATCAAAGGCATCACCAATCTGGGATACAAGGTCTTGATACAGCCTTCGAATCGACGGGCCATTCATGATAAGGTGAGCATTTCCAATATTTAAAATATGTGAGAATAAAGTGAACCTGCATATGAAAATTAAGGAGTATCTGAGTGAAAATAAAATGTTTGCTAGTGTCATTTTGATTTCTTTACTTTGATTAAAAGTATTATTTTCACCCTATTCTATGCTTACTCCAGCTGAGGAATAAAAGAACTTACTTTTAGGAGATGATATTTTTCAGTCATTCTTTCCTTCATGTACAGCCCTGGTTCTGGGACTAGGGGGACAAGATTCCATTCTTGCACCTAGAGAATGCTGCTTTGAGAATGCACCTTGCCTGCCACTCTGAGGGAGGCCCATCATGTTCATCATCCAACTTGCTCTTCAAAATAATGTTATGGTATAAGTTTGACTCTCATTCCCATTTTAGCAATATACATATATACGTATACTTTTCCTTTCCTGAACCATGTTAAAGTAAATCACAGACATCGTAACTCATTACTACTAAATACTTCAATGTGCATCTCCTCAGAATAAACCGTTTTTTCTACAAAACTACAATATTATTTTCATACCTAAGAAATTAATAATTCATAATACCATCTTATATAGTTCAAATGTTCAAATAGTTCAAATAGTTCTATGTTCAAATTCCCCATTGGCTCAAATGCCTTTTATTTTAATTGAGGCTTAATGAAGCTTTATTGCATTTTATCATTGTGTGTCTTTAGTTCTTTCAATCTAGAACAGCACATCCCTTTCTGATTTTGTTTCAGTGATATTGATATTGACATGGACTCTTTTTAAAAGAGCCCAAGACTTACAGTGTGTCGTCTACTGGGCACAAATAATCTGGTTGTTTTCTCGTGATTAGATTATATTCTAGTTATATTCTATATATTGAACATAAGTGATATATGTTCTTCTCATGGTATCACATCAAAGGCACAGAACATCAGGTCGTCCCATGGTTAGCAATGTGTGGTCACTTGGTTGAGGTGGTTACAGTGAGAGCTCTTCATTGTTAAAGTCTGTTTCATCCTTTGTAATTACTGAGTCATCTGTGGTATGGTATTTTAAGTTCTGTGATGTTCCTATTCCTCAATAACTTTACAACTAATCATGTTAGCCTCCATTGATAATCTTTGCCTGAATCAGTTTTTACATGGAGACTTGTGAGGTGATGCTTTTCTAATTTTTTATCGCTCCCCTAAGTTTGTTCGCTGACATTCTTCTTTAGAAAAGAGATTTTCTTTTCTTTCTCTTCCACTCCTCCACTTTTTTGAGTTGTGAACTGTTTTATTTACAGTGCACTGAACTGTTTACCAAACTGTGAATTCTGTAATTCAGTGTTTAAACATACTTCTTTAAAAAACACTTTCTTACCATTGCATTTAAAGCCTTGTTGTGAGGAGTTTATATATACATCTTCATGTTGACAAGATGAATCTTAGGATGTTGCTTAAAAGATGAGTTGTGTACTGTTTTATTAAAGTGAACTGAATTGTTTATCAAAATGTGAACTCTAATTTACTGTTGCATTATGCTTCTTTAATTTTTGCTTTTTTGAGTATATTTTGGAAGCATGGATCTTTTTCATTCAATCCATTTACCATTATTCTTTTTAATGTCTGAATTATCCCAAAATTGGTTAGTGTGAGTCCTTCCAAGGGGGCTTCTCTGTCCTTTGGACATGAATCCATTTATCTTTGAGCTTTCTTGTTTCTTAGAATAACAAATTGTCCTAGTCTCACCTTGTATCTTTCCTGCCCCACATCAGGAAATTAATAATTTCACCAAGAAGACTAAATTTCTTTTAGTATATAGAAACCAAGATCTGGTATCTGGTGTTAAGCATGTTTATTGTTACTGAGATACTGCTGCTCTTAGGCTCTATTAGTGTACAGAGTTTAGAAATAAACACAAACAGATGCCCACACACACACACATATATATGTATATTATTTAATCATTAGTTAATACTGATACTAAAAGACCTCCAGAGGAAAAATTAATGTCCAGGAAAACTAAAATTTAACATTGCACAACTTTTTACCTTTAAAATTTTATATTTGCATTTGTTTTCTCCAACAGTAAAAATCTTGATTCTTTAACATTAATGCATATTGTTTGCTTTATCCTATAATATGTATTAAATAGTGTCAGAATCATAATACTATTATTACAACTAACAGTAAGCCCACTAAATGAAGTTTGCCATTTCTTTGATTTTTTTTGCCTTTAGAATATATTTGACAATGAATATTTAGAGTATTGTATTAAAAAACTTATTTGAATTATTTTTTCGGTGTGGTTTCATCATCAATCTAATATCCATCTAGATTTATATATTGTTGCTTCTATTCAGTTTTAATGTTTGCTTTCCCATTTTTTTATTTAATTTTGTTTTTCAAAGTAGAACATTTACAAATTCCAGAAATGAAGTCATATTTTCATTTTACTCCCATACATCCAATTCTCACTCACTCCAAAGGTTACTTTTGTTTCTGATCTATCATTCTTTTTTCTTTTTTTGCAAAAATGAACACCTGTGTGTGTATTTATTTCCCTTTTGTTCTTATACAGAAGGCTGTCTACTATATTTACTCTTTTTACCTTGCTTGCTTTCTTTAGTAACAACATATCTTGGACATTGCTCTATGTAAGTTCTTAGAGATATTTCATTTCATTTCATTTCATGGCTGTGTGAAAAGTGCTCCATTGTACAGATTTACTATGGTTTATTTACCAATCTACTACAAATGAGAAAATGGACTGTTTTTGAAGAAACTAGGGAGAAATTTCATGTTCATTCTTTAACCATCACTGTTATTCATCTCTACTTTCCTTCGAAGTAGATTCCTAACTAAACTTATCTTTTGTTCAACTGCTATCATAGATGCTCTTTTAATTCTGCTTGGGTAATACCTCTTTATTTAAAAATCAGATATGTCTGTTGCTTCCATGTTCTAGTTATGTAATCTCAATTAAATTTGTAAGTCTCAGGTTTCCCATTGATTCAATGAGGATTATAATTGTACTTACCTCATGAGAGTTCTATGATTTTTAAATGAGATAATTCATGCAAAGAGCTTAGCAAAGTACACAGTAATTTATTAATACATATCAATGATTGTTGCTTATTACCCAATAAATCTCATATTAGCCATGATGACATTCAACCTGCATTTCCAAATCGTTTTACTCATATGCTGTAAATGTCTCTTTACTTCTCTCCCTTTGCATTTTTATATATGCCTTCAGTGCCTCTTACTGATATCACCATCTTCTGTTTCCCATCTTCATTTCTCTAAATTTCAGGTAACCTTTCAGATTAATTTAAATTTTCATATTTCTTTAGTATCCTACCTTTCACATTAATTTTCATATTTTTTGATCATCCTACCTAGGAATTATCTCAATATCAGTTAAAGTAGCATATCACTTAGATGCTGCTGATCATAGTGTTTTGAATTTTTCATTTACTCCAATCCAGAGTACCTTTTACTATATTTTGTGAGCTCCTTTATAGAACAGATTTTGACAATCTTTCCTCGTATCTTAGCATCTCATCTCTAGCACAGACTAATGTACAGTAAGGACAGTAATAAATACTAACTGAGCCAACACTGAAAAATAAATGTTATAATTATGTCTTATCTTTTAAAAATACAACTAATAAATCACAATTTGGCATTTAATATTTCAGTGTACTGTTGGTACAAAATATACATTTCACAAATATGCTTAAGTCACATGTGCTAGTGGGATATGACCAAATTATAAACTCTTCTTAAACATATGTGTGTGTATATATATATATATATATATATATATATATATATATATATATACTGAGTTTTCTAATTGTTTAATGCTCTAAGAGTTGAACATGATAGATTATCTTTAGCCAACAAGTGCAAACATTACAAGTAGTTCTATTATTTGTTCTAATGCATACAGATTTTATTCCTTCAAAAGATTTGTTGTGCCTTTGTTTGCTACACATTTTATTTTCAAGAAAACATGGATATTACAAATCAGGATAATAACCTTTAATCATAATTACAATTTCAGGACTATGTCAAAGCTGGTGGCATTCTTCAGGAGGATATTTCTGAAGCTTGTCTAATTTTGGGAGTTAAAAGACCTCTAGAGGAAAAATTAATGTCCAGGAAGACTTACGCATTTTTCTCCCACACAATAAAAGCTCAGGAGGCCAATATGGGCTTGTTGGATGAGATTCTAAAACAGGTAATTAGTGATTAATATTCCTGAATATACTGCCAAGAAGTATGGCATATAAGTTAGTTTTCTTTTCTTCTTTAGTTTAAGAGGAACATTGCGTTCCTTTTATATTCTGAAATGGAAAGAATGATAAAAGCTTTTTCCCTAAACAATTAACCAGTTTATAAGGTCAATTGGGCAGATACTACCAAATAGAATTTTAGAGCTGAAAATAACCTCAGGGATCATATAATCTACTACCTTATTTTTCAGATGGGACCCAGAGAGGTAAAGTGACTTGACTGGATTGCACACTATGTATTATGCTGGAACTGAACTAGAGGCAATTTTTTTTTTTTTTTTTTTTTTTTTGAGATGGAGTCTTGCTCTGTCATCCAGGCTAGAGTGCAGTGGTGTGATCTCGGCTCACTGCAACCTCTGCCTCCCAGGTTCAGGCGTTTCTCCTGCCTCAGTTTCCTGAAGAGCTGGGACTATAGGCGCCAGCCAACATGCCCAGCTAATTTTTTATATTTTTAGTAGAGATGGGGTTTCACCGTGTTAGTCAGGATGGTCTCAATCTCCTGACCTCATGATCTGCCCACGTCGGCCTCCCAAAGTGCTGGGATTACAGGCATGAGCCACCGTGCCTGGCTGAGACAATTTTTGCATTTATTCACATTCAGAAGGGAAAATGCATTTTGAGATATAAATACTATGAAAAAAACTAGCAGCTGTTTAAAACACAGGATATTCATTTAACAAATATTTACTCAGTCCTGATGCTGTGTCTGACACTGCTCCAATGCAAGAGCAAAAGAGTAAAGTATCTTTATCTTCACAGAACTTACATTCTAGTAGGAAGAGACAGATAATCAATCAACAAGATGTCTAATATGCCACTTGGGAATGTATGTGATGAAGATAAATATAATATTGAAGGAGAAAAGGAGGTCTGGGCACTGGGAGGTGATGATGCTATTTTAAGTAGGATCGTCAGGGAGGATCCCACTGTGAAAGTGGTATTGAGCAACAATCTGAAGGAGGTGAAGGACCAAGCCATGTACATCTGAGATGAGTCTTTTAAGCAGACAGAATAGTAATGCAAAGGCCTGAAGGTCTGTTTGAATGTGGGGTTAGAGTAGACCGTGTTCAAAAATGCTTATTCTGTCTCTTGTGTCAATAATGGTTGGAGGTGGGAGGAGGAGAGCAACATTACTAAGAAGGCTGCTAATCTAGGCTGGTCTAGACTGCAAGTCACAGGTGATGGTGGCCTGCACCTGGAAGAAATGGTGGAAGTGGAAGTTGTGAAATGTGGACAAATCTTGGATGTGTTTTAGAGGTGGACCCTACAGGATTCACTGATGACATAAAGGTGGAATATGGAAAAAGGAGAGGAGTCAGAAATGACTCCAGGTTTTGGCCTGAGCTACTCGAAGCAGTTGCCATGGAATGACGTGATGTTACTACAAGAGAAAAAGCCTTGGGTGGGCAAATCAAGAGTTGAGTTTAGGGTCTGCTGAGTTTAATATTCTATTAGACATTTAAAGGGATAATCTAAGAGGGCTGTTGGATATGAGTCTGAAGTTCAGGACGGCAGCATCTTCTGACATACATTTTGTAGTTGTCAGAGACTAGGTGGTGTCTAGAGCCACGAGACTGGATGAGCCTAGGAAGGGAGTATAGAAAAAGAAGTCTAAAGTTCACATCTTCAAGATGTTACAGCTAGAATCTGAGATTAGGGCAGATGATTGGAGAGTTCATAAACAGTAAAAGCAATGGAAAATACCTATTATATAGAAGTATAAAATACTTTCCAATTAACTCCAAATACAGTAGACCAGGGTGACAGTTAATTTGTAGTGTTTCTAAAGAATAAGTTCAAAAGTAATTAATGGAAATAATACTATAGGAAGAATGTTCCACTTTAAGCACATAAAGTCTTTATAAAGTACTTTAGGAACTTTTTTGTTACTTTAACTTTTGTTCATTATAAGAAAATTAACAAAACTGACCTAACAGGACTGCTTTTGGGCAGCATTTTGTAACCAATTACTTGGTGTTGGAAGAATGATAAACATTCTTAAATTCACAAACACGATAAAAATTATATGATCTTTGAGGAAATAAAATTACTGTTTAAAATAGTGTATAATTACAATACGCTAATATATTTTAAGCACGAATTACTAATACTTTCCTGAGAGAGGAAAGGTTTTCAAGGAAAGAGGAAGAATATGATTTTAGTGAAGGCAAGGAAGAGAAATGGCATAAAGGTGGACTATGAGAAAAGGAGAGGACTCAGGAATGACTCCAGGTTTTGTCCTGAGTTACTCAAAGGAATCATGTACTACTTTTAAGAGGAAGGTTACCTGTAAAAGGAAGGAGAGGGAAAAAGAAAAAAAAAGGAGGAGGAGGAGGAGAGAGAAAAATATCTGTGCTTGGACTTGAGAGAGAGTGTTATTATTTTCCAGGTAGAGGAGACCTGAGTGTACTTAGAATGGTTGAGGAACAATGTAAAGAGGGATGATGCAAGAAAGAGGTAATAGTTCAAGAAGAGTGGTCTTGGAGGACATGAGAGAAGCTGGGATCTAGGTTACAGAGATTTGTCTCAAAAAGGATCTGTTTTCTTCGACCAGAAGGAAGGATGTAAGGATGAGTGGGGCTATAGATATGTTTGTAGATGGTGCTGGGTGGGTGGGGGCAAAATGGTAAAGGAAATTCTACCTTTATTATTTCATTGCCTACCATCAAGGAGGGTATAGCACCTGCTACGAACATTTTTTCATTTCTAATTACAAGCCTACCATTGGTTTGTTACCTGGCGTTTTCTAAATATTTCACGGTATACCTGATGGTAACTTCTATTAGCAAGTTAAGATGTATTTCAGAGGAAAAAATGTGAAATATTTACTTGCTCATATATGTCTTTACTTGTTAAAATTAAACCTAATGGGCCAGTTGAAAAATTTTTAATCCCTCTTTCAGGAAATTCGCCTTATTGATTATGAGAAAATGGTGGATCATAGAGGAGTACGGGTAGTGGCATTTGGACAGTGGGCTGGTGTGGCAGGTAAGTACGCCAGGGCTTACATCACCCAGTTTCTAAATTGGCTTGGGGAATAACTGTGAGTTTTCTCTTTTCTGTGGCAAGGGGATAGGAGTGTTTATTTCCATGGAAAAAATTAAAATGAAGGTATGCTGAAGGATGATGAATACAAGTGGAATAAAGTATGAAGATACATGGTTAAAAATATTTTACTGCAAAAATTCAAAAGAAAAAGCAGGGAGAAGGATAACAACTACAAATAGGCTCTGGTTTTTAGGCAGTTCCTTTCAAAATGCTAGAAGGAGATATCAGTTTGGTAATGAGACATAGGGAAGGAAAAGATAGGGAAAAACAGAAAGGGAAAAAAGGTCCAGGGGCAGGAATTTTGTCAAGTTAATTCTTTGAACTTTGTTTGGTTAAGAAACACCACAATATGTTATAGCTCTGTTTCAGATCAGACTTCTTGCAGGTCTAATAAGGAAGATCATGACTTTGGCATTATTTATTTGACCTTGTTATATAAAAGTAGAAGATTCCTTATTATGGCTTATGTCATTCTGCTTATTATTAATATTATACTCAAATCCACCTGCTTCTTAAATAATAAAGAAATCTAAGCCAAAATTTGAAATTCAAAAATTTCTTTCACTTAAACCCATTCAGGCAGGGAACAGTGGCTCATGCCTGTAATCCCAGCACTTTCGGTGGATGAGGCGGTCAGGAGTTTGAGACCAGCCTGGCCAACATGGTGAAACCCCGTCTCTACTAAAAAGACAAAAATTAGCCGTTGGTGGTGCATGTCTATAATCTCAGCTACTCGGGAGGTTGAGGCATGAGAATTGCTTGAATCCAGGAGGCAGAGTTTGCAGTGAGCCGAGATCACGCCACTGCACTCCAGTTTGGACGACAGAGCAAAACTCTGTCTTTAAAAACAAACAAACAACAACAACAACAAAAACAATTCATTGCTTTTTTCTCTCACCTCATGCCTTTCCTCACCCAACACACAAATCAGCTCTATTAAACTAAAAGAAAGTTAAATTTCTTAGTATAAAAGCAGTAGTAGAGAGACCTCTGATGACTATGATTCCTAGGGCCTTTCAGGACTCATCCAGATGAGGGTTTTATTTACCTAGACAGAATTAATACATCAGAATTAGGTGATTTATTTAGAAGTCACCATATTCAGAAGTAGGACCACATCCGTGAACAGGATGTAGTTCATGTTCTTAAAGAAGCATTCAGGCTAGTAAACACGAATACAATGCTAGTGTTAATTGCTATAAGAAAGATGTTTGAGGCTGGGTGCGGTGACTCACACCTGTAATCCCAGCAGTTCAGGAGGCCGAGGAGGGTGGATCACCTGAGGTCCAGAGTTCAAGACCAGCCTGGCCAACAAGGTAAAACCCCGTTTCTACTAAAAATACAAAAATCAGCTGGGCGTGGTGGTGGGTACCTGTAATCCCAGCTACTCAAGAGGCTGAGGCAGGAGAATAGCTTGAACCTAGGAGGCGGAGGTTGCAGTAAGCTGAGATCACACCATTGTACTCCAGCCTGGGAGACAGAGCAAGACTCCATCTCAGAAAAAAAAAAAAGAAAAAGAAAAAGAAAAGAAAGGTATTTGAACTTGGCTGTTGCAAAAACGTTATTTTAAAAAGTGCCTTTGAAGATGAGATCTGAAGAATGATGAAAAACTATTCAAGGAAGTAAGGGAGGACAGTACAAGTGTGCAAAGCTTAAAGTGAAGAGGGGAAAAATAATAGTTTTGAGGAATAGAAATAAGTTCAGTATAATTAGAGTGTATTGGGAGAGAACTCTATGTGGTTCTTATAAGTATTTAGAAGGTGGAATTCACAGGATGTGGTGACTGATTGGATGTAGGTGTGAGGGCAGTGAGGGAGACACTTCAACGATGACATACAGGTCACCAACTCGGACAGTGATTCAGTTCTTTCAGTACCCACAGGAATGGAGGAAGAATTTGGGGAAAGACAGTAAATGAGTTCTGTATAGGACAATATATTATTAGATTACAAACTAAATTGCTATAATGGAGACTCCACAAAACAGAGCTTACATAAGCTGGAAGTCCAGAAGTGAGAAATCAAGGGATGGTGGAATGAGAGGAAAGCTTTGCTATTGTCAACACTTGACTTTCATTTCTAAGGTGACCCTTCAGGTTGCTATTTTCCAGTCAGTAGAAAGGGGAAAAAGGAAGTAGAGGCAATTAGCTTCCTTTGTAAGGATGTGACCCAGAATCTGAACATGTTATTTCTGCTTATACCCATTGGTCAAAATTGACTGAGAAATGTAATCTATAGCTGGGCAACTATGTCTGCTGTGAAAACTATGTGCTCTCCATTCATGAAGGATTAACTGAGTTCAGACTTACTATCCTGTCATTAACCAACTAGAAAAATTGGATGAGATATAGAAAACAATGTTATCAGACATTGGACAACAGGCAGTATAGACTTGTGATCCTCGATAGATGGAAAATAGATGAGGTGAGTTCTGTGTTTACCCTGGCTTTCTGTCTGGAGAAATTTTCAGATGGTATGAATATAAAAAAGTGACACAAAGCCTGGTGAACTCACTGAACTGAGGAGATAGGAGTTGGGGAGCTTGAGTTGGCTGGAATTGACAACACATGGTACCAAAGAGTAGGGAGCTATGCAGAAATAGTGTTCCAGAAATATGCTTAGAGGTCTTGCTGAGTGGAGGATGAAATTCATGAGACTAGCTTAGGAACAATTTGTGGAAAAGAACAATTGCCAGAGAACTGTATGGAAAACTGTTCTCAGAGTTTGTCCCATCAGCCAGAGTAGAGAGACTTCACTGAATATATAAGGCTTTCAGGGAAGCCCTGAAGTGTGTGGCTAAACCAGCTCTTAATAAAGCCTACTCTAAATTCATTCCTATAAAAGCTTAAAAATGAGACTAATGTCTATTTTGAGAGAGCTGCAATTAGCAGACAAGTAGATTAAAACAGCTATAATAAATATTCAGTATATTCAAGTTTTAAATGAAAACATAAACAAAATGAGGAGAGAAATAGAGGAAATCAGTCCCTCCATCTATCAACCAATAGTCACCACAAAGGAGAATCTATACATAAGCAAAGGATTCAAGAGCATATATAGATTTTCTTCTGTAGTGTCTATTGATTGATAGATACATGGTAGATAGATTGATTTCCTCTACTCCTCATTTTGTTTGTGTGTTCATTTAATCCTTGAGCACATTGACCAGCATCTCTGTCATTTCTTGTTTCTGGGTTTGTTTCTATTGTTGGTTATCTCCAGGTTAATGTTCCATTGCAAAATTCATAATTTTTTACTGAATGCCAGACATTTTTCATTTTATATTGTTTATTGTCAGATTTTGTTGTTTTCCTTTCAGTAGCATTGGGCTTTGTTCTAATAGGCAAATGTTTGTGGATTACATTGATTCTCTTAAGGCTTGTTTTCCTTTCACCTTCCTCTCTTTCTTCTGGGACTCCAAATACACACATATTAGACCATTTGATCACCACCTGTCACTTAAATTCTGCTTTTTCCCTCAGTCTTTTTCTCTTTTTATGCTTCATTTTATTTAATTTCTACTGCAATGAGGAAGGAAGAAAGGAAAGAAATAATGACTAGAACATTCCCATATCTTGATAAAAATTATAAATATACAGATAAGTGAAGTTCAATAAACCCCAAGTCAAAAACAGAAATAAAAAATTACAAAGAAAATGACAGTAGAACCATCATAATTGTCTTGCTAAAAAACAATGATAAAAACATTAAAAATAGGCCGGGCGCGGTGGCTCAAGCCTGTAATCCCAGCACTTTGGGAGGCCGAGACGGGCGGATCACGAGGTCAGGAGATCGAGACCATCCTGGCTAACACGGGAAACCCCGTCTCTACTAAAAAAAATACAAAAAACTAGCCGGGCGAGGTGGCAGCCGCCTGTAGTCCCAGCTACTCGGGAGGCTGAGGCAGGAGAATGGCGTAAACCTGGGAGGTGGAGCTTGCAGTGAGCTGAGATCTGGCCACTGCACTCCAGCCTGGGCGACAGAGCTAGACTCTGTCTCAAAAAAAAAAAAAAAACATTAAAGATAACGAGAAAAAGGAACCATATACATAGAAAAACTAAGATAAACATCAAACTTCTAATCAGTAACAGTTTAAGCTAGCAGAAAATGGAGCAACATCTTTAAAGTGCTAAAAGAAAACAAACCAAATTATAATTTTATGCATATTACAACATCTTTCCAAATACAAGACCTTTTCAATATCTTCCTGGACATCTTTCTAGAAAATGAAGATTAAACACAGATTTTCTGATTAAATGAAAGCTGATAAAATTCACTGGCATAGAAGTATTTAAAAAATTTCTCAAGCAGAAGGAAAATGAAGTCAGTTGAAAATATGGATTGAATTAGAGGAATAAAGAATGCTACAAATGGTAGAATATAAACAAACATAAAAAAATCATATCTTATTTAAAAACTTTTCTTTAGGTCTGGACACAGTCGCTCATGCCAGTAATCTCAGCACTATGGGAGTCCAGGGCAGGCTGATTGCTTGAACTTAGGAGTTTGAGACCAGCCTGGGCAACATGGTGAAGTCCCATCTCTACAAAAACATGCAAGAGTAGCTGGGTTTGGTGGTGCGCGCCTGTCATCCCAGCTGCTTAGGAGGCTGAGGTGGGAGGATTGCTTGAGTCTGGGAGGTTGAGGCTGCAATGAACTGTGTTCATGCCACTACACTCCAGCCTGGGTGACAAAGTGAGTTAACTGTCTCAAAAACAAAAAAGCATTTAAAAGATGATTGATAGTTTCAAACAAAACAATGTATTGTGATATTCATAGCACAGGTAAAAATAAAACTTATGCCACCAATAGTGATGGACAGGTGAAGAGGAATAGAACCATACTTTTGTAAGATTCTTTTATTATACTTGAAGTAGTATAATATTACTTGATAGTTGACTATAATAAGATAAAGATGTATATGGTAACCTAGAAAAATCACTAAAAATAAAACAAGGCTCTAAAACGAATAAGCCAATAATGGGAGTAAAATTTCATACTAAGAAATCACAGTTCAAGCAAAAATACAAGAAAAAATGGCATTTAAAAAAGTACAAATGAAACAAGAAAACAAACAGCAACATGATAGCTTTAAATTTAGCTATATCAATAGTTACATTAATGGCCTAAAAACTCCTAGATAGCCTATACAGTGAGTCACAAAACAATTTTTGATAAATTTAAAAGTTTGAAATTATACAGTATATATTCTGATTGTAATAGAATTGACCTAGAAGTTCTTATAGAAAGATATTTGGAAAATTTCCAAAAATTTGGGAGATATTCAATGTAATTTTGAATAACTGATTGGTTAAGAAAAAATCACAGGAAAATTAGAAGATTTTTTAATAGAATAAAAATTTAAAGTATAGCTTATCAAAATGTGTGGGGTATAAAGTAGCAATTAGAAAGAAATTTACAGCATTTAATTCTTTTATTAGAGAAGACAGTTTTTAAATTAATAATTTGTGCTTCTACTCTAAGAAGCTAGAAAATCAGAGAAATTAAATCAAAAGCAAGTAGAAAAAAAATAAATAAACATACAGGGAAAATAAATGAAACTAAAACAGGAAAAGAATAGAGAAAATCAATGAAACCAAAACCTGGTTCTCTGAAAAATATCAGTAAAATTGATTAACATTTAGGTAGACTGACAGAAAAAGAGAGAAGACTGTATTTACTAAGAAGGAATACGAGGAGGTCATCACTATATCTTACAAATATTAAGATGATAAAGGAATATTATGAATAGGTCAATGAATTTGGCAACCCTCATGAACTAGATAAATTTTCAAAAAGTACAAATTACCAAAATCAGCTCAAGAAGAAATTGAAAACTTAAGTATCAAGGTACAAAATAAATTCCACTAATAGGCATTTATTAAGAGAAATACAATATTTTGTACAAAGAATTTTTTTACAGCAACTCCATTTATAATAGCCTGGAAACAACCCAAATGATGAGCAGAGAAATCAACTGAAATGGAAATGGGCAATTCTTCAGCAATAAAAGACTATACTGATACACACAAACTATGTATGAATCTCAAAAACCTGGTGCTGAGTGAAAGCCGACACATTGTAAAAGAGTACAATTGACCCTTGAACAACATGAGTTTGAACTGCATGAGTCCGCTTATATTCACTGGATGCAAAATCCACCTTTACGGGAGGACCACCTTTTCATACAGGCAGGTGTCACAGGACTGACTGTGGGACTTGATTATGCCCAGATTTTGACATATACAGGGGTCTTAGAACCAACTGCCTGCATACACTGAGAGGCTACTGCTTAAAATTTCATTTATATGTAAGTTTAGAAGTGCCTAATCTATACAGAGAGAAAGATCAGTAGTTGTGGAGACCAGGAGTTGGTGAAATACTCTGTGTCTTGATCATGGTGGTAATAACACAGATGTGTGTATTTGTTAACAGTTACCAAACTATACATTTTAAATGGGTGCATTATGTTGTATATAAACTATTTCTTATAAGTTGACTTTTGAAAAATGATAAAAGAAAATTTGGTAGGGATGTGTGTCCGGGGTGAGGACGGGGAATGGAGGAGCATGGAAAGTTCTTTCCTAAAAATAATAAGGAAAGAATCGATCCTGAGGTCTTTGCTACAGGCATGCTGAATTTTCGCTTTCTGAAGAACATCCAAATTGAGACAGACATAAGAAGGTGGCTGGCTAAGTTTTGAAATCAAAAGAAAGATCTATTTTGGAGAGACAGACTTGAAGTCATCTGTATATAGATAGTACTTGCAATTTAGGACTAGATGAGATTTCCTAAGGGACAAATGTAGATATGGAAGAGAATAGAGCCCAGGACATAATCCTGAGGGTGAATAATATAAAAGGAGTTGCCACAGGAAGAGGATCCTACAGAAAGGTAGAATTAAAAATTTCAAGTTGGGATGCTGAGGGGCACTCTTTGTTTCAACAAAGAAGAGGTCTGTATTGCCGAGTACTTCTGACCTGATCTACAATGTGTCCGCTGCGTTTAGCTATTTAGGTCAATAAATAGATGATGGGAGCCTTAGGGCTAACGGTGACTGTTTTTGTTTGTTCATTTGCTTTTGGTATGGGAGGCATAGGAACATGTTTAAATGCTTATAAGAATGAAGCAATAGGGAAGCATAGTGAAGAGAGTAACTCAGTAATAAATTCCTTGGGAGGCAGGAAGGGGTGGGATCTGGAGCCAATGTGGAGAGATTAGCCTTAGATAAGAAGAGGAACATTCATCCTATTTTATCAGGATTGAAGGTGGAAAGAATAGGTGGGGATGCATTTGGGTTAGTGCATTTGATGGCAGAAAGTTGAGAGGATGGATAAGATCTACTGAGGCCTCTTCTAAATCTGAGATGCTGTGATCTGTGCTTCTGCAGGGCACCATACAGGTTGGAGAACGGTCAGAGAGAACAGCTTAAATTCTTCCCAACTAACAGTGTTTCTATTGGTCTGATTCTGTAACAGGGATGATCAACATTTTACATGGAATGGGTTTAAGGCTCCTTGCTTTGGGACATCACACACCTTTTATGGTGAGAGATGTTTATTTTGCTTATTTTTTTGAAAACACATCTCACACCTTAAGAATAAAAAAATGCTGAGCTGATGGACTAACTTGAGTTGTGTATGTTTGTTTTCAGCACATTGGCATGGCTCATAACTACAGGAATAGCAGTCAGGCTGTGCAAGCTGTTCGTGATGCTGGCTATGAAATATCTTTGGGTTTGATGCCTAAGTCAATAGGTCCCTTAACATTTGTGTTCACAGGAACTGGTAATGTTTCTAAGGTAAGTTTTACCTGACTTCCTTTTGTAAAACAATCCAAAACTGTGAAACTAACCCAAATGATGTGGGCAGGCATTTTGTGGGTATTTCAAATGGACTGAATGAAGATTCTTTTTTTGGCACTTTTCTTACCAACGTATTTTTCTCATAGTGAAAAGTAGTAATGATCTAAATATGTGTGTGTGTGTGTGTATGTATGTGGGTGCGTATATATATGTGTGTGCATGTGTGTGTGTGTATATGTAAGTGTATATGTGTGTATATCTATACACACATACATACACACATACAGTTTTTAGTTTATTGCTAGCTATCTGAGTCTTGGAATACTTTTTCTTCCTTTCTTTTTCCTTTTTTAAAAGATAATTTGGCCAGGCATGGTGGCTCACGCCTATAATCCCAGTACTTTGGGAGGCTGAGGCAGGCGGATCACCTGAGGTCAGGAGTTTGAGGCCAACTGGCCAATATGGTAAAACACCGTCTACACCAAAAATACAAAAATTAGCCAGGCCTGGTGGTGCACGCCCATAATCCCAGCTACTAAAGAGGCTGAGGCAGGAGAATCGCTTGAACCCGGGAAGCAAAGTTTGCAGTGAGCCGAGATTACACCACTGCACTCCAGCCTGGGTGACAGAGCGAGACTCCATCTCAAAATAAAATAAAATAAAATAAATAAATAGATAAATAAATAAATAAGATAATTCATTGTTAATAGTGTAAAGGTCTGTTCTGAGGGTGATCTGTTTTACCTCTATCACCAAAATGTCCATAAGTTTGAAAGTGACCTCAGGATGTCCATTTTTTAAGACTACTTGGAGTTTTGCAAAAAGATGTTAGGAAAATTCATTTAAGACTGGAATTCATAATTTCTTCCTTCTCTGGTGGTTTTAAGATTGTGTTTGTAACCGCCTTTAGAAACTTGTAATTGTAAAATAATTCCTTCTTCAAAGAAAATATTTTACAAATAGGATATCATTCATATTATATTGTGAGGTAAGCATCCGATTATTTCTTTTGTAGGGAATATAGTTTCCCCATCTGGAATAATTTCTGCAATGGATCTAAAATAAATGGAAATATTTTTGCCCTCATTTCTAAACACTCTTATTGATACTCTGAGTAGCTTAAGTAAAAAAGAAAAAAATTAAATCCCCTTCTAAGTGTGCTGTTCAAACAGGAATGAAAACTAGCTAGTAGGCTTGTTGTAAGCAGCTCATCTATATTTCTGTGTTGCAGTCCTGGTTGTAGGGAAGGCAAATGGAGCTGTATAATTGTTGGGAAAATGATCAGATCCTTGCAGAAAACCATGTTGGTTCTTTTTCTGTTGATGTTTGGATTTTTACTCATGTGTTATTTGTAGGGAGCCCAAGCAATCTTTAATGAACTACCTTGTGAATATGTGGAGCCCCATGAATTAAAAGAAGTTTCCCAAACTGGAGGTAAGGGACAGGGGATGACTAACTTTTAATGTTTTTAACAGTCTGTGTTATATTTTATCACCATAAATTTTCATTATTTGTCACCCACTTTACTAATTTCTTTCTCCTTTGCAAGATCTCAGAAAAGTCTATGGGACGGTGTTAAGTCGTCATCACCATCTTGTCAGGAAAACAG
Organism: Piliocolobus tephrosceles; assembly: GCF_002776525.5. Lineage (NCBI taxonomy): Eukaryota > Metazoa > Chordata > Mammalia > Primates > Cercopithecidae > Piliocolobus > Piliocolobus tephrosceles. The sequence goes on along the minus strand of NW_022325420.1, from coordinate 1,266,697 downwards.
ATGGTGTGTATGATCCTGCAGAGTATGACAAACATCCTGAGCGCTACATAAGTCGTTTTAATATTGATGTGAGTATCATGTTCAGCTTTTAAGTTGGTTGCTTATGATACAGTGTAGGTAGGCAATTTTCAAGGAGAGAAATTATAAATTGTACATTGGCTTTCGGTTTTCCTGTTGTGAGTCCTTTGGGTACCATGAGTTGGCCTTTGGAGCTATCATCTTTTAGGGATATTTGGAGTAGTCTTGCTTCGTGCTTTTGGTGGTTTCTGTGGATATCCTCTTTGTTTCACTGTCTCCATTTCTGCTTCAGGTCTGCATGTGACCAATAGCTCTAAGCCATTTCCTGTGGGTTACTGTTTTCTATGTTTATCCTGGACTAGTTAGCACTGTGGGCAGAGCACAATGCCTATGACGTTTGGTCTCAACACGGCCACAAATTACAACCATAATCTCAAACAGCAATCCTGAAATGCATGCCATTGTTTACAGGGGGTGAGGGTGAAATAGTGTGCCTACATAAGTGCAGACCATCCCCACTGTATGAAAAAGCTATTATATGGCCGGGCGCGGTGGCTCAAGCCTGTAATCCCAGCACTTTGGGAGGCCGAGGCGGGCGGATCACGAGGTCAGGAGATGGAGACCATCCTGGCTAACGCAGTGAAACCCCGTCTCTACTAAAAAATACAAAAAAACTAGCCGGGCGAGGTTGTGGGCGCCTGTAGTCCCAGCTACTCCGGAGGCTGAGGCAGGAGAATAGCATGAACCCGGGAGGCGGAGCTTGCAGTGAGCTGAGATCCGGCCACTGCACTCCAGCCTGGGCGACAGAGCGAGACTCCGTCTCAAAAAAAAAAAAAAAAGAAAGAAAGAAAAAGAAAAAGCTATTATACTTACAAATCAAATCCTTCAATGGGACACACTGGCTTTATCTTAAAAGAAATAAAATATATTTGTTTGTTCTATAGTCATTGGCCATGTGACAATCTTCCCCCAGATAAACTAACAAACCAAAAAATAGATAAAACAAAAAAGGCTTGCATTTATTGTGAAAAAGAATGCTTTAAATAATTTTAAATATGTTTGACCAACATAGCATTTTCATATTCTGGTATGAAGTTTAGTCCTTATATCATGCAGGGCATGTTAGAGAGAACTCTTACCTTCTGCTTGAAATGTTTGAAGAAGAAAAATTATGAACGTAGTTTCAAACTGAAAAATTTTGAATCTAAGAAATCTTTATTCCTTTTCATTTCCCCAATCACAGAAGTATTGGTGATTGGACGCATCCTAAAACTGATACTGACCTAGTTGCCATGTATGCATGTATGTAGCATATTGCTCCATAGAGCTTACAGATGTTATCCGATTTAATCTTCACAGCATTCCTTTGAGCAATGGGGTGTGTATTATCCCCATCTGGTAGGTAAGAAAGATAGAGCCCAGGGAAGTTGAGGTAGCATAATTTAGGTCATACCCTACCGTTAGTAGAGCTGGAAATATAATTTTAGGTCCACTGTTTTTTGTTTGTTTTGGTTTGTTTTATTTTGTTTTTGTTCTTTCATTTTTCTTTGGCATGCAATACATTATAGAATGAACATAATAATGAATTTTTTTTTTTTTTTTTTTTTTTTTTTGAGATGAAGTCTGTCTGTCTCCCAAGCTGGAGTTCAGTGGCACAATCTCAGCTCACTGCAAGCTCCGCCTCCTGGGTTCACGTCATTCTCCTGCCTCAGCCTCCTGAGTAGCTAGGACTACAGGTGCCCGCCACCATGCCTGGCTAATTTTTTGTATTTTTAGTAGAGATGGGGTTTCACCATGTTAACCAGGATGGTCTTGATCTCCTGACCTCGTGATCCGCCCGCCTCGGCCTCCCAAAGTGCTGGGATTACAGGCGTGAGCCACTGGGCTCAGCCAATAATGTATTTATAGTCATATATTGCTCTGTCATGGGGTAATTCTACACTGAAATCTGGGTGGCTATTTATTATCTTTGCCTCAAAAGATGGACACTGACATGGGCAATAAGAAAATCAATTAGAAGTTACATTTAATTATTTCTCATAGACTTTCCTGATAGCTCTCTTTCAGTATACTATATTAAAATAGGTTATTTTTCTATTTTCTTAAACCTGGAACTTGCATTACAGATTGCACCCTATACAACCTGCTTAATTAATGGAATCTACTGGGAACAAAACACTCCTCGCCTCCTAACTCGCCAAGATGCTCAGAGTCTCCTGGCTCCAGGCAAGTTCTCAGCTGCTGGTGTGGAAGGCTGCCCTTCATTACCACACAAGTAAGGACTCTACTTCAACAACAATGGTAGTTTTGACCAGCTGCTTCCATTATTAGAGGATCAAAGAATGTAATGTCCCCACATATCACAGGACTTGATTTCTAATGACTACTTCTCTGCCTTATCTTTCTTGACCTCTTGGCAGTAGTCGACACTGTTAACCATCCTTCCTTCTTTTTAAAAAAATTGTATTGTATGTATTTATTTTCAGAGATGGGGTCTTGTTATGTTTCCCAGGCTGGTCTAAATCTCTGGGTCCCAAGCAGACCTTCTGCCTTGGCCTCCCAAGGTGCTGGGATTATAGGTATGAGCCACCATGCTCAGCCCATCCCCAGTTGTTGAAACACTCTTCTTTTGCCTTCTGTGATGCCCCATGCCGCTCTCAAACTATTTCCTCAGAGAAGTCTTCTCTTACTCCTCCATTCTCATCTCTATCTCTAATCTGTTACTCTGTTTTTTGTTTTGAAATTCCTCATTTGTTTTCTCGTGTTTATGATTTTTCTCCCTCTTCCTAGAACTTAATCTCCTTAAGGATAGGGGGTCTGTTTCTCTTGGCCATAAGCACCTAGTGTGTTGCCTGATATATAATAGGCATTGAAATAATTATTAAATATTGAATGAATTAATGACTAAATATTTGTGGAAGAGTAAAAGATATGTTTGCTTTTCTAGGCATGTAACTGGCATCAAGTAAATGCCAAGGGAATGCTAGGAGCAACAACATCACTGGGGTTTAGAAGAAAGCAGAAGCATTGAGCTCAGCAAAGCTTAAAGGGAAGAATGAGGAGAACAAGAATTCCAAGTGAAAGGATTGGTGCTTAATAAACATGTAGCTACCAAAGCATATTTAGGGTGCTGAATGTGTCAGTCTAGCTCTGCATTGGTTCATGTATGCAAGTGGTAATTGGAGATTGGGCAGAAAAATTATAGTCAACCTTTTGAATGCTGGACTGAGACTTTTGTTCATCATTCTAGAGATTTCTGTGTAACCACATGTAAAACTATATAGTACTAAACAGGGTGGAGGTAGCATAACTGAACCTTTCTGAGTTATTTAGAGATAGCTAACTATGTTAACTTTAGTCTGTTAATGATTTTTTTAGGAAAGCAATGTTCTGCTTTTATTTCCTTTTTTCTTTTCTTTCTTCCTTTTTTTTTTTTTTTTTTTTTTTTTTTTTGTGGAGACTAAAACTCATACTGGGAAGATTCTCTGTATCACAGAACAATGCAGAGTCCTGAAGAATGAGCTATAGGAAAAAGACCCCAAAAGCCTGGAAAATATTTAGGATCCATGTTGAAAATTGTTCTGAACTCCTTTTTTTAAGTCTTGTTGGAGACTTCAGAATTTCATCCTCTCATCTAAGTATTGATGTTATTTTCAGACTTGTGGCAATATGTGACATTTCAGCTGACACAGGAGGGTCTATAGAGTTTATGACTGAGTGTACAACAATAGAGCGTCCCTTTTGCATGTATGATGCAGACCAGCATATTATTCATGACAGGTGAGTTTGCTAAAGTTAGATGATATTCATCACTTAGTTACATAGATATACTACTCTAAAATGCTTAATATTTTACATCTTTATGAAGCTATGAAAATTTGGAGAGATACACTCAAATATACTAAGATTAGGTAAAAAAAAAAACCATGCAAATTTGAATACACACACACACACACACACACACACATATTTAAATGGGAGACGGGTTGCTGAAGAAGGAAAACGTTTGGTTTTTAAAGTTTTGTTTATTTTTGCATGTACTTTTATACAAAATTACAAATGATAATGAAAATATAACGAAGCAGACATCTGGAAAAGTCAGAACTTACAAATAATGTTTTGTGCTTCTGAATAAACCACATTGCTTCTCTTAGTGTTGAAGGCTCGGGGATCCTGATGTGTTCCATTGACAATTTGCCAGCACAGCTCCCAATTGAAGCTACAGAATGCTTTGGAGACATGCTTTACCCTTATGTTGAAGAAATGGTAAGCAGACTGGTAATATCAGTAACAACTCTGTGTCTTTGAATAGAATCATGGGGTAATTCTGTGAATGTTCTGGTCTTCTGTACCTAAGAAATCTGTTGTAAAATGAAATGCCAGCCCTTTCCTGAAATACTTACTGATACTGTTTTATTTGACATGTTCTGCTTACTTCTCTCCTGGGGGATATGATGATATCACTGCCTTCATGCTTAATTCCCATTACATCTCTTTCCCATTACAGGTATTTTATTAAGAATGTTCACCATGTGTGAGATAAAACATGCTTTATTTTTAATTATTTGCCATCTATGTCAGTTCATATTGGGGCACTCTTATTGTACCATAATAACTAGATCTGAAAAATTAGAAATATAGAACGTTTTATTGGGTTCTGGTCACTAATGGTTAAGTGATAGCTTATGTTGAGGTCATGTATTTTTCTTCTGTGATCAGTGATTAACTAATGAAATACCATGTTATCTAAATTCCATTTTGTTTATCAAAGAAAATTTTTCTTTTTTCAGTTTTTATCCTAAGCATTCATAGCCTTCCTGCTTTATTTTTATTTCAAAATGTCTGCCTCTGCCAATGATTTCAATATAAAGAATGGCTCTTGCTCTTTTCATCTACATCTTCCCTCATAAGCTCTCACATTAAAATAGAACAATAGTTAGTGGGGCAAGAATAAATGAAATTTCCAGTCTCTGATCTTCTTTTCTTTCAAACAGTATTCCATTTTGACCCTTTCTTTTTCCTATTGGAATATGTCAACATGGAGATGTAGCAGGCCTGACAAAATGCAGGCAGCAGACACTGTCATAGTTAGACATATTGCACCTACTATGTGCAGGAAGTGTTCAAAGTACTAAATATATTTTAATTTTAAGTACTCATGAAAACCATATTAGGTAAGTACCATCATTATATCCGTTTTACACATTATAAAACAAATACAGAGAAGTTAAGGACGTGTTGCTGATGCAGTCAGTACTGGATCTGCAATGTGTCTGGAGTTGATGCTGAGGGATTAAAGAGGCAGGAGAAGGACAGTACAAATGCCAGGCTTTGCTGGAGACATCAACTTGCTTTATGGCCTTGAGCAGGGCACTCACTTCCTTTCTGAGCCTCAGATATTTCATCTGTAATGTGAGGTGGTTGTAATGAACATATAATCTTATTTTATTTTATTTTATTTTGTTTTATTATTTTTTGAGACAGAGTCTCACCCTGTCGCCCAGGCTAGAGTGTAGTGATGCAGTCGTGGCTCACTGCAACCTCCACCTCCCAGGTTCAAGCAATTCTTCCTGCCTCAGCCTCCCAAGTAGCTGGGACCACAGGTGCATGTCACCACGCCTGGCTAATTTTTGTAGTTTTTAGTAGAGATGGGGTTTCACCATGTTGACCAGGCTAGTCTTGAACTCCTGACCTCGTGATCCACCTGCCTCGGCCTCCCAAAGTGCTGAGATTACAGGCGTGAGCCACTGTGCCCAGCCATGAATACATAACAGTTTCTCCACTTCTAAAATTTTATAATGGTAAATGTTTAAGTGGCCAAACTGTATGTGTATAAAAAATGCAATAATATATTTACCAAGATGTTTACCATTTTTGATGTTCTTCATTCATTTCCCTTTGGCATCATTTCCCTGAAGACTGAATAACTTAATTTATCACTTCTTATAGTACAGGTTTGCTGGTGACAGATTCTCTTAGTTGTCCTTTATTCAAAAATGTCTTCATATTCTCTATGCTGCTAATCAGACTTTTCTGTGCATTTTTAATTTCCGATGTTCTATTTTTAGTTCTAGAATTTCTGTTGGGTTCCTTTTTAAAAATTTCATTTCGGTATTTTCTCTTTCTCTGCAGAGACTTTCTATCTTTTCATTAATTATGAGTGTATTTTTCGTTATTGCATGGAACATAGTTATAAAAACCACTTTACAATCTTTATCTCATACTTCCAACTTTCTGGGTCAATTTGCGGTTGGACTTTATTGGTTGTCTTTTCCTTTGAGAATTGATCATAGTCTTCTGGTTTTCATAGATTGAATAATTCTGGATTATGGCCTGGATGATGTGGATATTACGTACATTTATCAAATGCATTTTCTGTATTCATTGAGAAGATATTTTTTCCTTTTCTCTGTTAATATGTGAATTTTGTCAATTGGTTTTCCAATATCAAACTAACTTCACATTCTTAGGATAAATCCAACTTGGTTGTATGTTAGCCATTTATTTATGACTAAGTTCAGGTTGCTAAGGAATATACCAAAATTTCTTAATCTATTTTACCATTGGTAGACATTTGGGGTTGTTTTCTTTTTGGGGCTTTTACTAATAATTCTACTATAAAGATTTTTGACATGTTTTTTGATGTATATATATATAATATAATATATATATATAATATAATATATAATATAATATATATGTGTATATCTCCACATTATTTTATTGAGTTTGTACATAAATTTATCTTGTTTAGGATTATTAACTTCTATGTTCATTGGAGAGTTTAATCTATAACTTTATTTTATTATCAGGTATTTGTCAGGTTTGGATATTAAGGTTATGTTGGCCTTAAAACAAGTTAGAGAGTATTTCCTTATTTTTGGTCTCAGGAACATTTTACGTGAGATTACTGTTAGTTCTACTTGATACAATTCGTTAGCAAAACGATTTGGGTTGGTAGCATTTTTGTTTGTTTCTTTTTTGCTTGATTTTAAGGGTGAGTTTTACAATTATAGATTACATTTTATTTAAAAACTTAAGAATGTTCAGACTTTTATTTTTCTTCTGTCGATTTTGGTATGCTTATTTTCTAGGAATTTATATTTCATCTAAGTTGTAAACTTTATTGTCACAATATTTTTTTTAGTAATAATCTTATTAACTCTTTAATAGATTCTGTAGTGATTTCTCTTTTTCCTGATGTTGTTCGGGTATGCCTTCTGTTTTTTCTTAATCTGTTTTACCTGCAATTGATCAATTTTATTAGTCATCTAAAAAAATCAGTTCAACTTTGGTGATCATCCCTATTTTGTATCATTTTCTATTTTCTTAATTTATAATCTTACCTTTACTATATTCTTTATTTTACTTTATTGAGAGCTTAGTTAACCTTTCTTTTCATAACTTCTTGCAATAGTGCTTAGGTAATTATTTTCCTGTGTTTCTCTTTAGCAATATATGCATTTTAAAGCTATTAGATTTGATTTGAGTATGGCCCATTTTTTATTGTATTATTTATTGTTTTGTTATTGAGTTATTTAACTTTCTCGTATATTCTGGGTATTACTTCCTTGTGAGATGTATGGTTTGCAAATACTTTCTCCCATTCTGTTGTTTCTTCACTCAATTGATTTTTTGTTTGCTTGTTTGTTTTGCTGTGCAGAAGCTTTTTAGTTTGATATAATTCCATTTGTCTATTTTTGGGTTTTGTGCTTGTGCTTTTGAGTTCTTATCCAAAAAATTCTTAACCAGGTCAATGTTTCAATGTTACGAAGCATTTCCCCTATGTTTTTTTTTTTTTTTCTTCTAGTAGTTTCATAGTTTAGGTCTTCCGTTTAAGTGTTTAATCCATTTTGAGTTTATTTTTTTATATGATGAGAAATAGGGGGTCTAGTTTTATTCTTCTGAATGTAGATACCCAATTTTCCCAGCATCATTTATTGAAGAGACTCTTCTTCCCTTAGTGTTTGTTCTTGACACTTTTCTCCAAAACTGGTTGGATATAGATGTATGGATTTCTTTCTGGGCTTGCTTTTCTGTTCTATTGGTTTATATGTCTGCTGTTATGCCAGTACCATGCTGTTTTGGTTACTATAGCTTTGTGGTATGTTTTGAAGTCAGGTAGTGTGATGCCTCCAGTTTTGTTGTTTTTGCTAAAGATTGTGTGATGATTTGAGGTCTTTTGTGATTTCATAGTAGTTTTAGGATTTTCTTTTCTATTTCTGTGAAGCTTGTCTTTTTTTTTTTTTTTTTTTTTTTGATAAGGATTGCCCTGAATTGGTAGATTGCTTTGGGTAGTATGGGCATTTTAAAATATAAATTCTTTCAATCCATGAACATGGGAATATCTTTACATTTGTTTTTGTTTTCTTCAATGTTTTTCATCAATGTTTTACAGTTTTTAGTGTAGAGATCTTTCATTTCCTTGGTTAAATTTATTCTTATGCACCTTATTTTTATTGTGGCTATTGGAAATGGGATTTTTTTTTTTCGGATTGTTCACTGTTGGCATATGTAAATACTACTAATTTTTGTATGTTGATTTTGTATTCTGCAACTTTACTAAATTTGTTTATCAGTTCTAACAGTGTTTTTATGGAGTCTTTAGGGTTTTCTATACATAAGATTTTATCATCTGCAAACAAGGACAGTTTGACTTCCTGCTTTCCAATTTGGATGCCTTTGTTTTCCTTTTTTTGCCAAGTTACACTGACTAGAACATCCAGTACTGTGTTGAATAGTAGCATCCTTTTCTTGTTCTACATCTTAGAGAAAAAGCTTTCAATTTTCCATGATTAGTATGATGTTAGCTGTTGGTTTGTCATATATGGCTTTTATTATGTTGACGTATGTACCCTCTATGCCTAATTTGATGAAAGTTTTTATCATAAAGTGATGTTGAATTTGTCAAATACTTTTTATCTGTTTCCATTGGAATAATCACATGGTTTTTGTCCCTCATTCTGTTAATGTGATAAATTATGTTTATTAATTTGCATATGTTGAACCATCCTTGCACCCCTGGAATGAATCCCATTTATTATGGTGAATGCTCTTTTAAATATGCTGTTAAATTTGGTTTTCTAGTATTTTGTTGAAAATTTTTGCATCTATATTCTTTAGGGATATTGGCCTGAAGCTTACATTTTTTGTTATGTCCTTGTCTGATTTTGGTATCACATTAACACTGGCCCCATATAATTAGTTTGGAAGAATTTCCTCCTCCTTGATATTATGGAATAGTTTGAGAAGAATTGGTGTTAACTCTTCTTTAAATGTTTGGTAGAGTTCAGTAGTGAAACCATCAGGTCCTGGGCTTTTCTTTGATGGGAGACTTTTTATTACTGATTCAATCTCGCTGCTTGTTATTGATTCGTCTATTCAGATTGTTTATTTTTTTCTAGTTCAATCTTGGTAGGTTGTAATTGTCCAGGAATTTGTCCATTTCTTCTAGGTTTTCCAATTTATTGGCATATCATTGTTCATAATGCTCTCTTATGATCCTTTGTATTTCTGTGGTATCAGTTGTAATGTCTCCTTTTTCATCTGTGTGTGTTTGTTTGAGTTGTGGGTGATATACTATGCAATATTGTTGCAGAAGCTAATACATACTTAAAAAAAAACCTTTTAGGTTCAGGGGTACATGTGCAGGTTTGTTCTTAGGTAAACTTGTGTCACGAGGGGTGGATGTACAGGTTATTTCATTACCAGGGTATTAAGCCTAGTACTCAATAGTTATTTTTTTCTGCTCCTCTCCCTTCACCCTCAGAAAGGCCCCAATGTGTGTTGTTCCCCTCTGTGTGTCCATATGTCCTCATCATTTAGCTCCTGCTTATAAGGGAGAGCATTCAGTATTTGGTTTTCTGTTCCTGCAGTAATGTTCTAAGGATAATGTCTTCTAGCTCTATCCATGTTCCTGCAAAATACATGATGTCATTCTTTTTTATGGCTTTGTAGTATTCCATGGTGTACCACATGTTCTTTATCCAGTGTATCATTTATAGGCATTTAGGTTGTGTCCATGTCTCTGCTATTTACAATAGTGCTCCAATGAGCACTCTTTACAACACTATGTGCATGTACGTGTGTCCTTATGATAGAACATTTTATATTCCTTTAGCTATATACCCAGTAATGGGATTGCTGGGTTGAGGAGTAGTTCTGTTTTCAGCTCTTTGAGGAATTGCCACACTGCTTTCCACAAGGGTTGAACTGATTTATACTCCCACCAACAGTGTATAAGCATTCCTTTTTCTCCAAAACCTCACCAACATCTGTTATTTTTTGACTTTTTAGTAATATCCATTCTGACTGGTGTGAGATGGTATCTCACTGTGGTTTTGATTTGCATTTCTCTAATGATCAGTGATGTTCAATTTGTTTTCATATGCTTGTTGACTGCATGTATGTCTTCATTTGAAAAGTGTCTGTTCACGTCCTTTGCCCAGTTTTTAAGGGGGTTGTTTGTTTTTTCTTGTAAATTTAAGTTTTTATGGAAGCTAGATATTAGACTTTTGTCAGATGCATAGTTTGCAAATACTTTCTCCCATTCTGTAGATTGTTTACTCTGTTGATAGTTTCTTTTGCTGTGCAGAAGCTCTTTACTTTAATTAGATCCCATTTGTTGCGATTGTTTTTGGTTCTTCATCATGAAATCTTTGCCAGTTCCCATGTCCAGAATGGTTTTGCCTAGATCATCTTCCAGGGTTTTTATAATTTTGAGTTTTACATTTCATTCTTTAATCCACTTTGAGTTTATTTACACCATTTTACATAGTGTAAGGAAGCGATCCAGTTTTAATCTTCTGCATAGCTAGCCAGTTATCCCAGTACCATTTATTAAACAGGGAGTCCTTTTCTCATTGTTTGTTTTTGTCACCTTTGTTGAAGATCAGATGGTTGTAGATGTGTGGCCTTATTTTTGAGCTCTCTATTCTGTTTTATTGGTCATTGTTTCTGGTTTTGTACCAGTCTTATGCTGTTTTGGTTACTGTAGCCCTGTAATATACTTTGAAGTCAGGTAGTGTGATACCTCCAGCTCTGTTCTTTTTGCTTAGGATTGCCTTGGCTATTCAGCTTCTTTTTGGTTCCATATGAATTTTAAAATAGTTTCTTTCTAGTTCTATGAAGAAAGTCATGGGTAATTTGATAAGAATAGCATTGAATCTATAAATTGCTTTGGGCACTATGGCCATTTTAATGACATTGATTACCCTTGAAAACTGGCAACAAGGATGCCTTCTCTTACCACTTGTATCCAACATAGTATTGGAAGTCCTGGCCAGAGAAATCAGGTAAGAGAAAGAAATAAAGAGCATTCAAATAGGAAGAGAGGAAGTCAAATTATCCCTTTTTGCAGATGTCATGATTCTATATCTAGACAACCCATAGTCTTAGCCCAAAAATTAAGCTGATAAGCAATTTCAGCAAAGTTTCAGGATACAAAATCAACATACAAAAATCACTAGTATTCCAATACACCAACAACAGTCATCTGAAATTTTATTTATTTGAGTCTTTTCTCTTTTCTTCTTAGGCAGACTCGGGGCTTGTTGATTTTGTTTACCTTTTCAAACAAACTCTTTGTTTCATTGATCTTTTGTATTTTTTACGTCTCTATTTTGTTTATGTCTTCTCTAACCATCGTTATTTCTTTGTGTCTACTAATTTTGGTTTCAGTTTGTTCCTGTTTTTCTTGTTCCTTGAGGTGCAACATTCAGTTATCTGAGACCTTTGTTCGTTTTTGAAATAGGCATGTCAACATTGCTATAAACTTCCTTCTGAGTACTGCTTTTGCTCTGTCCCATAGCTTTTGGCTGGTTGTGTTTTCATTTTCATTTGTCTCTAGAAATTTTTAAATTTCCTTTTTAGTTTCTCTATTGACTCCTTGATTGATGAGGAATATGTCGTTTAATCTGCATGTGTTTTAGTTTCCAAAGTTTCTCTTGTTATTGGTTTCTAGCGTCATACCATTGTGATCAGAAACAATACTTGATATGATTTCATTTTTTTTTTTTAATTTGTTAAGACATATTTTGTGGCCTACCATATGATCTATTCTGGAGAATGATCTATATGTACTAGAGAAGAATGCGTACACTGGTGCTACTGTATAACAAGTTCTATATTTATCTATTAGGTTCATTTTGTCTAAAGCACAGATCAATTCCAATATTTTCTAATTAATTTCTTCCTGGTTGGTCTTTCCGTTTTTGAAAGAGGGGTATTGAAGTCTCCTACTATTATTGCTTTGGTATTTATTTTTTACCCTCATGTTGATTAATTAATATTTGCTTTATAGGTTTAGGTGTTCCAACGTTGAGAGAACATATATTTACAATTGCTATGTCTTCTTAATGACTTGAGCTCCTTAATAATGACTTTCTTTGTCTCTTGTGAAAATTTTTGAGTTAAGTTTTTTCTGTCTGGAATAAGTATTCTTCCTGTCCTCTGTTGGCTATTATTTGCATGGAATATCTTCTTTCATCCCCTTTAAGGGATGAAAGCCTATGTGCATTCTTAAGGTGAAAGTATGTCTCTTGTGGGCAGCACATAGTGAGAGTCTATTTTCTTTTTCTCCTTGCAGCTTTTATTTTAGCTTCAGGGGGTACATGTGCAGTTTTATTACATGGGTAAATTGCATGTCACTGGGGTTTGGAGCACAAATGAATTCATCACTCAAGTAGTGAGCATAGTACCTGATAGGTAGTTTTTCAATCTTCACCCTCCTCCCATCCTCCACCCTCAAGTATACCCTGGTTTCTATTGTTCCCTTTTTTGCGTCCATGTATACTCAGTGTTTAGCTCCCACTTATAACTGAGAACATGTGGCATTTGGTTTTCTGTTCCTACATTAATTTACTTAGGATAATGGCCTTCAACTGATTCCAGATTGCTGCAAAGGACATAGTTTCATTGTTTGTTTGTTTCTGAGGCAGTCTTGCTCTGTCACCCAGGCTGGTGTAGTGGCACCGTCTCATCTCACAAACCTCCACCTCCTGGGTTCAAGCAATTCTCCTGCCTCAGCTTCCCCAGTAGATGGAATTACAGGTGCCCACCACCAAGCCTGCCTAATGTTTGTATTTTTAGTAGACACAGCGTTTCACCATGTTGGCCAGGCTGGTCTTGAAATTCTGACCTCAGGTGATCTGCCCACCTTGGCCTCTCAAAGTGCTGGGATTACATGTGTGAGCCACTGTGCCTGGCCAATTTCATTCGTTTTTATGGCTGCATAGTATTCTATGGTGTATATATACCACATTTTCTTTATCCAATTCACCACTGATAGGTATCAAGACTGATTCCATATCTTTGCTATTGTGAATAGTAGAGCTTTGTTTTTTAATCCGTTCAGCCACTCTGTGTTTTAATTGAACAATTTAATCTGTTGACATTCAGAGCAATTACTGATATGCCAGGGACTTACTACTGCCATTTTGTTAATTGTTTTCTGATTGTTTTATAGCTTATTTGTTCTTTTTTTCCTCTCCTGTTTGTCTTTGTGATTTAGTGATTTCCTTTAGTGCTAAATTTGTATTCTTTTATCTTTATTATTTGTTTATCTGCTTTAGTATTTTGCTTTGTGGTTACCACAAGGCTTACATAAAACATCTTACAGTTATAACAGACTATTTTATACTAATAACAAATTCAGTTGCATACAAAACTCTAGACTTCTACCCTCCCAACAATGGGTGCATGTGTGTGTGTGTGTGTATATATATATGTAGTATGTGTATATATATATATGTAGTATGTGTATATATATATATATGTAGTATGTGTGTATATATATGTAGTATGTGTATATATACGTGTATATATACACATACTATATGTATATTTGTGTGTGTGTGTATATATATAGTATACATACATACTATATATATTTCTTTTTTACCTTTCTGAGTTGGGTACAACCAGTTAATATTTTTTGATGTCACAATTGACATCCTTTTAGCTTACATATTTCTTGATAATTTATTGTAGCTATCATTATTTTGACTGTTGTGAATTTTAACTTTCATCCTAGAGTTATAAATACCTATCTTTTGCAGAGTGCAATAGTAGTATCGGGGTATTCTGGATTTGATTATATATCTACCTTTACCAGTGAATTTTGTACTTTTATATGTTTTCATGTTAGTAATGTTATTTTTTTCTAGTTGAAAAACTCCCTTAAGCATTTCTTACAGAGCAGCTCTAGTGGTGAAGAATTCCCTAAAGTTTTGCTTGTCTGGAAAAGGCTTTATTTCTTCTTTTTTTCTGAAGGCCAACTTTGCTGTATATAGCATTTTTGGCTGACAGTTTTCTGTGCATCAGCACTTTGAATATATCATTCCATTCTCTCCTGGCCTGCAGGATTTCTACTGAGAAATCTGCTGATAGTTTAATGGAGATTCCCTTATATGTAGCATGATATTTTTATCTTGCTGCTTTTAATATCATTTTGGTTTTTGACAGTAATTATAAAGGGACCTCTTTGGGTTGACTCTGGAGATTGTTGAGCTTCTTCATATATCTGGATGTTCATCTGTCTTCCAAGGCTTGAAACATGTTATTTTTCATTTATCAAAAATTTATATTCATTAATTTTAAAGTTTTACATTTTTTTAAAAAGTTATCTATATTGTCCTTTTATTTTTTGAACCTTTTATTTTTTGAACATATTAATCACAATTTAGAATCATTTTTGTTAATTCCATTAAACTTCTTGGTTCTATTTATGTTCCCTGTTTTTTTCCTTGGTTTTTATGGTTTTCAGTAAATTCTTACCTTTCAATATATTTATTTATTTTTGGTTGAATGCTAGACATTGTGTATTCCAAATTTTAGAGATGACTCGAGGCTCTGGATGTTGTGTGCTTTTCCTCCTGATAATATATTCTTTGTTTTGGGCAGTGGGATAGACAAGGATAAAGGTTAGGAGAAATTCACCTAAATTCAGTTAGAATGAAGTAATTTAAATCTAGGTTTCAGTCCTTTGGAGAACTGACGTTTTTCAAATTACCATTTATTTTAGATACATGAAAACAATTTTCTATTTATTTTAATACACTAAATAAATTCTCTGTTACCAGCACCTTCTAGGTACATTTTTCTTGTTTTTAGTTGGGTGAGTGAGCTAGATCTTAACCCCTAGTTAGGGAGAAAGACTGCCTCACTGGCCCTTCTCTGTCCACCAGAAGCAGCAATGCTAACTTATATGCCATTACTTCTTGGCAGTATATTCAAGAATTGGGTTCTCTGAGAGGGACTAACTTATATACCCATTGCTTCTTGGCAGCATATTCAAGAGTTGGGTTCCTTGGGAGAAAAGAGGAGGACTAGAAGGTTGCTGAAATGTTAATATGAGACATCTTACTTTTTTTGTTGTCTCTGACTCAATTCTGCAAGATAATGTGAAGAGGATGTGAATGACTTTCAAGGTTCTACTCGGTCAAGTCACTTTTGCTACCACCTTTGAAATGCTGATGCACCTATACATATAACTACTAATACTGATCTGAGGGAGACCGCTTACTGCTGAGGTGGTGGCCTTGCTGAGTGGAAAACCTCATTCTCTACTCCTAATGGAACAACTTGAACTTTTGGAATGGAGTAGAGGCCCTTGAATGGAGGACTATAGCTATAAAGCTTGTGAAGATATTTGGCAACGTGCTTAATATGATACATTTAACTGATTGGAAAAGATAAGCTTTTTTGTGTTCACAGCAAGCAAAGATGATTATAATCCAATTTTAGTTTTAAAATTGCGACTTGTGCTGAAACACCATAGTCTTGTGCGTAGAGTTGATTGCTTGTAGAAGACTTCAATTAACAATCCCTTATACTCGGTGATCCTCAGAAAACTGTTTCTTAAATTCTTTTTTTCCCTTAATTAATATTTTAATATGGATACAAACACCAAGAGGCCTTCTTTGCAGTGTCATTTATCTCTTACAAATCTCATTTTCCTTTCAGATATTATCAGATGCGACACAGCCTCTTGAAAGTCAGAATTTTTCTCCTGTGGTGAGAGATGTAAGTTATGAGAAGAATATTTTTTCATAAATGTGTTTTTTCTATTACCATTTTTGCTCTCTTCTCTCTCTCTCTCTCTCTCTCCATCTTTGCCATTCTGTCTCTTCTCTATCAGTCATGAGACCATGTTTGTAGGACTAAAATGTGGATACTAAAGAAATGTCTTGTGTCATATACATTTAGGCAGTGATTACATCCAACGGTACATTACCTGATAAATATAAATATATCCAGACACTCCGGGAGAGCAGGTAAGTATTGTTCAAATCCTCTTGTTTTATACATTTATTCTTATCTTGGAATTAATGAGTATTTTTTAATGCTTCAGTGGGAGTTCTTAATATTAGGTTTGTACAATATATAAATTTTGATGATGTTTGAAAATGTAGGAAATCCAAACTAAGTGGCTGGCTGAAACCACTGCGACTGTTTCCCACTTAACAGTAGTATAGCATCATTTTGGCTTTCTAATAGCCTGTGTAGACGTATGGGTAAGCAAGCAAAATCCAAAAGGATTGTCCTTCAGGTAGCTTCTTGTTTTTCTCTGACTTTTTACACATGGTCATGCCTCAGTTATTTTTTCAAAGGAAAATGAGCACACTAGATTTTCTGTGGTGCTTTCAGTTTGGGTTTTAGTTGAGGATTTGGACTCTCTTTTGTTTAGTGTAGTGTTCAGGAAAGTGAATTCGTGGTTACAAATTAAGAGAGCTGTGAATAAACAATTGATGGCAATAAGAGGTAGTTTTCTCCAGGGATTCTTATTAGGGGGAAGATGCCAAAAAGTAATGTAGCGAATCTACTCAAGAGGATCATTACTTTAGAAAGGTCTTTAGCTAAGGCCCTTGTTTCCTTAATTGATTTTACTACTTAAAGTTTGAAAATATTAATTTTATTTTTTCGGAATGTTCTGGTCTCCTCCAGCTAATTGCCTTTGATCTGTGTTTATATCTTTTCTGCTGGTCTTTTCGCATTAAAAAAGGAACCCATGTACTGAAGTCTCAGGAGAAACCAGAGTTGGAAAACAACACAACTGTCTTATCTTCTTTTTCAGTGGTTCTACCTACAAGCAGTAAACAAAGATATCTGCCCAGATCAAGCGTACTATAGTTAGGCCTTTTCCATATGTGCTGGTTTGATTATAGTTACTTTCTGATGTGTCAGTGAAATATTCTGGCATAAGACACTAAGTATTTAATTTTTTTTCTTTGTGAATAAGAGAAGCTAGCTCTATAACCCTATAGGAGAATTTCTTACAGGTAAAACTTCACATCTGTTTGTTTTTCATAGCTCTGTGTTTTGATTCTCATCATCCAATGGTCTTTTACACTACTGATACTAGTGACAAGTCTAACATGACTGGTCATGATGATATCTTCTCTCTTATGTGTCATATTTCATGTAGCAGCAGGTTTACTTGGCTCTGATTGCTAGAACTTGCTGCCCTCTTTCCTGATGGAAACTTGTGCCAAGATACTAATAACAAAGTTTGCATTTTGAAAGGAAATTTACTTTGTATTGAATCCTGCCTTATTCTTCTGTTCTTTTCATCACTTAGCACAGTGATTATTAACCTGGAATCTGGGGTTTGGGGGTACTGATGGGCTAGACAGTATTAGAATCTAGGAATGAGTTTCTGTTTTGAGCATTGGGTATTTGGAATGCTTTAATTATACAAACTACAGAAAATATTGTTAGACAGAATATATAATAACCAAATAATAGTGGTTCTCTCTGGAAGGTGAAATGCGAGACGATAGTAGTTAAATGAGACCTCTTCACATCAGTAATAATGTGTGTTGGGGTAGAGAGGGACAGGAATGTTTTATACTTATACTTATTTTTATTTATTTAAAATTAATGAAAAGGTTTTTGGGTTAATGTTCAAGAGACATTCTGACCTAAATATTCTAAATAACAGAGCCTACTTCAGTCCCTGGTACCAGGCCATTTCTTTTGTTTCATGTTGATAACAGGGAATTTGATTCAAAAAATATTTAATGAGTAAATTCCATATTTAAGACAAAACATGCTGAGCATTAATGGGTTTGTAAAGATGGGTAAGTCTTAGATGCTGCCTTGGAGGTCATAGTTTATGGGAAAGACAGAAAGTCATCTGCCTGAAAGGTGTAATTCCAGCAGAATAAACTGTTCAAGAATTAAAATAATGCCTAACACTAGTCTTCATTTTCTACATTTAACCCATGACATTTGTGACTCAAAGTCATGGTTTTGACTATTTCCAAGTGACCCTAAAGATATATGACAAAACAATTTCTAATATGGGTAATAATATTCTCTTCCTCAAATTGTTGCCTTCTGGGATTGTTGTGAGGAATAAATAAAGTTTCCAAGGTAAAGCTCCTCACATGATTTTGAATTACATCTTCTGGAAGGATAAAATGTGAGACCAAGTTACTCAATCACAAGCAAACCAAGAAAAGGTCCAGCACCTGCACCTCACTAGTAATACTGGAAATTCGAGAAATACATGTATACATCTACAGATATGTGTCTCAGAGACGTCAGGTCTATTGTTCTTCATTGTACAAGATGTAAAATAATTGAAGAAATATGTTGGTATAGGGAACTCACTCATGTTGAAATTCTTATGTTAAGTAATGTGAAGAGAAAATGTTGCTTCATTATTTAGGTTTTAGTATGATTTGTATAATAACAGCAAGATTCTGTTATTTAAAAAAATAAAATAAAATTTTAATTAGCCCCTTCACCTCTTTTTTTTTTTTTTTTTTTTTTTAATAGGGAATGTGCTCAGTCACTTTCAATGGGAACCAGAAAGGTTTTGGTTCTTGGATCTGGCTATGTATCTGAGCCTGTATTGGAATATTTATCAAGAGATGGCAATATAGAAATAACAGTAGGTAAATAAGCCCTGATTTTTGAAGAAGAAAAATATATTTTATAGCATGTTGACTTCTACATTTTAGAAGACTACTTTGTTTCTGAAATTTGAAAATTTATTTTTGGAGATATTAAAATATATTTTGCTCTGACATATCTAAAAATGTGACTTTTAATTCTTGAAATAGGCTCTGACATGAAGCATCAAATTGAACAGTTAGGCAAGAAATATAATATTAATCCTGTTAGCATGGACATTTGTAAACAAGAAGAGAAGCTGGGCTTCTTGGTGGCAAAACAGGATCTTGTCATCAGGTCAGTATCTGGCAAGAAATGAGTTTCATACTTTTGTTATTATTTCTTTTCTCTTATTTTTCTTTTTCTCTTTCACTTCTCTCTTCATACTCTTTTGGAGTAAACTTTTTAGTTGAAGTATGGGTCCAGAAGGTGCACAAATCATAAGTATATAGCTCAATGAATTTTCACAAAGTGAACACACTCTGTGATGATTATCAGAGTATCATTAATTCCCCAGAAGCCCTCTTGGTGCCTCTTTCTATTCACTTACCCCGTCCTCTAAGAGTAAACACCATCCTGGCTTCTGATATTTAGTTTTTGCCTGCTTTCAAACTTCATATAATTGGAATCATTCAATATATCCTCGTTTGTGGCTGCCTTCTTCCATTCAGTGTTGTGATTATGAGAGTCATCTGTGCTATTGTCTGAAATAATAGTTTATTCATTCTCATTGCTGTGTAGTATTTCATTATGTGAATATACCATTATTATTTATTTGACTACTATAGATATTTAGGTTGTTTCTGGATTTTGGCTGTTTTAAGTCACACTGTTATACACATTTCAGTATTTGTCTTTTTGTGATCATTTCACCAAAACAGTAATTACACATTTCTGTTGGGTATATACTTAGAAGTGTGATTGTAGGTCATAAGGTATTAATATTTTATATACTTTAGTGTCTATTTTATCCTTTGGAGTTATAAAACTTAAATGAAATAAGTAGATTACTTAGCCTTATGACCATTTTAAGTCTCATCATAGCAACAGATCTTGAAATAGAGTATTACTAACAAAAATGCAGATCTAACATCTAGATACAGCATTACATGAGATTTACTCTATAACTAAATTTGGTTTTGATATTTGAGTACATGTGTACACAAAGAAAGGAACAACAGACATCAGGGCCTACTTGAGGGTAAAGGATGGGAGGAGGGTGAGGATCGAAAAACTACCTATTGGGTACTATGCTTATTACCTAGATAACGAAATAATCTGTACACCATACCCCCATGACATACAATTTACCTGTATAACAAACCTGCACATGTACCCCTGAACCTAAAATCAAAGTAATAAATAAATAAATAATAAATACATTTGGTTTTGAAATGTCAAAGTGATGAGAATAGTTATTCATTCTTAGAATTTTCCCAAGATGAGAGGAAGAAAGTTATCTGTTCCCTCACAGTGATTACCTAATCACTTTCACAGATCAGTTTCCAATTGTATCTTTGGAGGAAGTTCTGTGATATTCTGCTTAAAAAAAAAAAAAAAGCAGGCTTGGAAATCATATAATGAAAGGTAGTTCTATAAGCTGGCATTTTTACATTTCTCTTGATATCTTTAAATATAGGCTAACCTCATGTACTTAAAATGTCACTCAACTTATAAAAATTTTATGATCATTAATTTTTATTTAGAAAAAATTGACTAATGACCAATTAAACCTCTCTGATATTTACCATGTAAAGAAATCCTGATTCAAAATAGAATGATCTAGTCTTCCAAGTAGAACAGTAATTTATTTTGATACACGTAGGTACCTAAATATATCATTTTTAATTGAAAGTAAATAACACGAAGACCATCCTGGCTAACATGGTGAAACTCCGTCTCTACTAAAAAATACAAAAAACTAGCCGGGCGAGGTGGCGTGCGCCTGTAGTCCCAGCTACTTGGGAGGCTGAGGTGAGAGAATGGCGTGAACCCGGAAGGCAGCGGAGCTTGCAATGAGCTGAGATCCAGCCACTGCACTCCAGCCCGGGCGACACAGCGAGACTCCGTCTCAAAAAAAAAAAAAAAAAAAAAAAAAACACGATAAATTCCATTTGAAACAAAATCTGAAATAAAATGTGACAAGATAATGGACAAAGACATCAATCTATTAATATATCCAAATTTTAAAATTTAGCAAACAGGTGGCCTTTGATAAGATTTAGCATTAGCAAAATCTGTTTTATATTTAATGTTTTCTTATTTGGTATATTTTCTATGCTGAATAATGGTAATGCCATTAAACAGTGTTATCATATAGCATTCCTTACATTTTTTTTTCTTTTTTTGACACAGAGTCTTATTTTGTCACCCAGGCTGGAATGCAGTGGCACAATCTTGGCTCGCTGCAACTTCCGCCTCCCAGACTCAAGTGATCCTCCCACCTCAATCACCCAAGTAGCTGGGACTACAGGCACATGCCACTATGCCTAGCTAAATTTTGTATTTTTAGTAGAGATGGGGTACCACCATGTTGCTCAGGCTGGACTTGAACTCCTCAAGCAATCTACTTGCCTCAGCCTCTCAAAGTGCCAGGATTACCGCATAAGCCACCATGCCTGGCCAACTCTTTTATTTTTTAAGTTGGGGAAAGAATGTTTTGATATAAACACAGTGATAGGGACTACAAAGAAATGAGTAAAGAATATGTTTCAAAAAAAATTTTAGTAATATGTACAATTCTCAGTTTTAATTTTTCAAATTTAGTTTTTAATAATTTAATACAAAGTAGTAATTGATTTCAATGTTTCTTTGAAAATTCCACATGTATTTTGTATGTATTTTTCACAGGTGACATTTGCAACCTTTTGGAGTAATTGGGTTGGAGTCAACTCAAATAATTTGAGTATGTCCCGTTGAGTGCTTCCTATATCATATTCGAGACGAATTATGAACTCTAATCCATTTGTCTAAAAAGTGCCACCAGGCAAAATCCTATCATTATACTTCTCAGCCAATTATAAGGACAAGTTTTAAAGTATTATTAGATCTTAGTAAAATTTTGATTGGGCAAGTTTAATATGGAGAATGTGATTTAAAAATTTCTGCTTAACCTTTAAGATGATGACATTGCACCTTTTCTAGTAATATTTGGTTCTAATAGTTTTGCAAGTATTTTGCTCAGTGGCTTCTAAAAGTCTACCAAATTTGTTAGCACTAATTCTTTTTGGTTTAAAGATACAAAAACACAGAGACCAGGAGCTTTTGATATTGATAAAAGATATACACAATTTTATTCTGCGTTATAATAAATTTAAATAGCAATACTCTATTCTATTGACCTGTGGAGGAGTAAATGCCTGAAAAGTGGTTTTATTTTATTTTTTTATGAAGTAGAGAAAATGTGAAGTGTGCAGAATGAATTTCACAAGTACAATGATATAGTGTGATATTGTTAACATTGGTTTTTATTTTTTTGTTGGTACTGTAGACAGCTTTACCAAATGGGCATTGAAAAACAACTTAAATATTGTCATGTAATTAATAGGGTGTTTTATTATTCCTAGAATAGAATATGGATATACTCATTTATATAACACTCATATTTATGAAAATTTAATTTCTTATGATTATGCAGTCCCAGAACCAAATTATTATACCACAGCCAAATTTGTTGAAAACCCAATCAAAGTTGAGCTTTGAGTACATTATCTGTTGTTCACCGTGTGGATTTTTAGCCATTTTGATAGCCTTTACACTGATCAATACCATTAAAGTCTGTCTCCTCCTTGGGCCCTTCCTGGAGTCTACTCAATAATGTAATACATGAGCTGTAGAAATACAGGGACGAATGGATCAAATTCCATTAAATGTTATAAAGATATAACTGGTTGCATGCACAGGAAGGATATCTGGCTTTGGGGGAATCTGGGAAAGCTTTGTGGAGGAAAACAACTGTTTGGAAATTTCTTAAAGGGGCAAGTATAATTTGGATTGGGGTTTTCTGTCTTGGGTTTTCCACTAAAATAGGGCTGCCTTTCTTTTTACCTCCACATCTTCCAAATGGCTATCAGGAAGTGTCAAACTAGGTCAAGATGGCCCATGTGTTACGTTATTGAGTAGACTCCAGGAAGGGCCCAAGGAGGAGATAGGCTTTAATGGTGTTGATCGGTGTAAAGGCTATCAAAATGGCTAAAAATCCACATGGTGAACAACAGATGATGCTGTACTCAAAGCTCAACTTTGACTGGGTTTTCAACAATTTTGGCTTTGGGATTATAATTTGGTGCTGGGACTGCATAATCACAAGAAATCAAATTTTCATAAATATGAGTATTATATAAATGAGTGTATCCATCATCTATTATAGGAATAATAAAATACCCTGTCAATTACATGACAATATTTAAGTTGTTTTTTATTGACTATTTGGTAAAACTGTCTACAGTACCAACAAAAAAATGAAAACCAACATAAACAATATCATACTACACCATTGTACTTGTCAAATTCATTCTGCGTACTTCAGATTTTCTCTAGTTCATAAAAAAAAACAAAAACAAAATAAACAATAAAACCACTTCTCAGGCATTTATTCCTCCTCAGGTCAATAGAATAGTGTTGCTATTTAGATGTGATAAAAAGGTGATTTTATTCTGTGGCCCACAGGGAGTCATTGATCATGTCCAAGGGAATATTTATTTATTTTACTTTCAACTTTCGTTTTACAATCAGGGGTTACATGTGCAGGTTTATTACAAAGGTGTATTGTGTGATTCTGAGGTTTGGAGTATCAATGAATCTGTCACCGAGTAACAAGCATAGTACCCAGTAGGTCGTTTTTCAGCCCTTGCTTCACTTCTTACCTCTTCCCTCTGGTAGTGCTCAGTGTCTATTGTTTCCATCTTTAATTCCATGTGTACCCAATGTTCAGCTCCCACTTACTTGTGAGAGCCTGCAGTATTTGGTTTTCTGTTTCTGTGTTAGGTCGCATAAGATAATAGTTTCCAGGCCGGGCGCGGTGGCTCAAGCCTGTAATCCCAGCACTTTGGGAGGCCGAGACGGGTGGATCACAAGGTCAGGAGATCGAGACCATCCTGACTAACACGGTGAAACTCCGTCTCAACTAAAAAATACAAAAAAAAAAAAAAAAAAAAAAAAAAACTAGCCGGGTGAGGTGGCGGGCGCCTGTAGTCCCAGCTACTCTGGAGGCTGAGCCAGGAGAATGGCGTGAACCTGGGAGGCGGAGCTTGCAGTGAGCTGAGATCCGGCGACTGCACTCCAACCTCCTGGGCCACAGAGCCAGACTCCGTCTCAAAAAAAAGTAAAAAAAAAAAAGACCTAGTTAGAATTAAGAGAGTTCCTAGTATAGGGGGAAAAAAAAAAAAAGATCATAGTTTCCAGCTGCATCCATGTTGCTGCAAAGAACACGATTTCATTCTTTTTTATGGCCGTGTAGTATTCAGTGGTGTGTATGTATTACAGTTTTTAATCCAATTCACTGTTTTTGGTGTTTTTTTATTTTTGTTTCATTTTGTTTTGTTTTGTTGAGACAGGGTGTCACCCTACTGCTGGTGTGCAGTGGTGTGATCTCGACTCACTGCAGACTTGACCTCCTGAGCTCAAGTGATCCTCTCACTTCAGTCTCTGGAGTAGCTGGGACTACAGGCATGCACCAACATGCTGGGCTAATTTTTGTACTTTTTGTAGAGATGATATTTCACCGTGTACTTTTTGTAGAGATGATATTTCTCCACTCCTGGACCCAAGCGATCCACCTGTCTTTGACTTCCTAAAGTGCTGGGATTACAGGCATGAGCCACAGCACCTGGCCCCAATCCACTATTGATGGGCATGTCAATTTATTGCATTCTTTGTTATTGAGAATAGTGCTGTGATGAATATATGAGTGCATGTGTCTTTTTGGTAGAATAATCTATTTTCCTTTGGATAGATACCCAGTAATGCGATTGCTAGGTCAAATGGTAGTTCAACCTTTAGCTCTTTGAGAAATCTCTGAACTGCCCTCTGTAGCAGCTGAACTAATTTACATTCCCACCAACAGTGTATAAGTGTTGCCTTTTCTGAGAGAATAATTTAATCAGAACAGTAACTTAAGATGCAGCTTTAATACAGTTCAAGTACCAGGTAGGGTTGAAAAAGGGAGTTTCTGATTAGTTTCTTCCTGTTTTTAAGCTTGTTGCCTTATGTATTGCACCCTCTTGTGGCCAAGGCCTGCATCACAAACAAAGTTAACATGGTCACCGCAAGCTACATCACACCAGCACTAAAAGAATTGGAAAAAAGGTAAGTTTTAATCATTTTAAACAAACTGAGTGAATCCATGGCACTGTTTTTATTTTATATCCAAGTTTTCCTTTTTCCTCTTTCCACCTGCTGCAGGGTGGAAGATGCTGGCATCACAATCATTGGTGAATTGGGATTGGACCCTGGTCTTGATCACATGTTAGCAATGGAAACAATAGATAAAGCCAAGGAAGTGGGAGCCACGGTGAGCCCAATTTATGCCCAAAGGAGAACATTAAAATGTCTAACTTCTTGTGTACAGAATCAAAGTATGAGTTATAATATAGCAACACCTTTAATCAAAATTAAAGAGGTTTTTTTTTTTTTTTTTTTTTTTTTTTTTTTAGACTGAGTTTCGCTCTTGTTGCCCAGGCTAGAGTGCAATGGCATGATCTCGGCTCACTGCAACCTCCATCCCCCAGGTTCAAACAATTTTCCTGCCTCAGCCTCCCGAGTAGCTGGGATTATAGGCACATACCACTGTGCCCGGCTAATTTTGTATTTTTAGTAGAGATGGGGTTTCTCCATGTTGGTTAGGTCAGTCTTGAACTCCCGACCTCAGATGATCCGTCCCCCTTGGCCTCCCAGAAATTTTAAATAAAATCTTATAAATGCAAAAATATCTATATGGGAAAACAATGTCCAGGTCTTAGGTAGCAACCAAATTTTGGAGAAACAGATGCTACTATAAAATTTTGGCTTAATACAAATTTTAGACTACCTTGAAGATTCTGTAGTAAGGTTTGACTTTTAAAAATGAGAAGAATCTTTGGGTATCAGAGTCTGTTGATATGAAATATCTTTTATGAAATAGTACCTTTGGCAAGGTACTATTGGGTGTAAATGGGATGATTCAGATTGTTTTAGGGTTTTTGAATGTGTATGTATTCAAATTATATATATGTAAATATATAATTTGAATTCAAAAGTTAGTAGGAACTGACCAAGCAGAATTGAACTAAGAGTTGAATTTTTAACTGAACAAAATGTTAGTCACTATTTTTACAGGTTTTTTTTTTAAAAAAAACATATATATAAAATCATCTGTTATTTAATCAAATGGTACATGGCTTTGAAGGTGTATTTTCGAACGCCTTAGTAACTTTAAGAATGAAAAACCAGGCCGGGCGCGGTGGCTCAAGCCTGTAATCCCAGCACTTTGGGAGGCCGAGATGGGCGGATCACGAGGTCAGGAGATCGAGACCATCCTGGCTAACACGGTGAAAACCCCGTCTCTACTAAAAAAACACAAAAAACTAGCTGGGCGAGGTGGTGGCCACCTGTAGTCCCAGCTACTCGGGAGACTGAGGCAGGAGAATGGCGTGAACCCGAGAGGCAGAGCTTGCAGTGGGCTGAGATCCGGCCACTGCACTCCAGCCTGGGCGACAGAGTGAGACTCTGTCTCAAAAAAAAAAAAAAAAAAAAAAAAAGAATGAAAAACTGTAGCAAGTTTACTCCATTCATATCATTGTCTTCAATTAATTACTTAGACATTCTCTAACTTGTGAATTCTTCCTTATTTATTGATTCTTTAATTTATAGATTGAATCATATATTTCCTACTGCGGTGGGCTTCCAGCCCCTGAACATTCGAACAATCCATTGAGATATAAATTTAGCTGGAGTCCGGTGGGAGTTTTGATGAACGTAATGCAGTCTGCCACCTATCTGCTTGATGGAAAGGTGAGGAATCTCATCCAAGCATAGTGATATCAACCTGCAATAACTGCCTGAGACAGTCTAAATACTCCCTGATCCCAAACCCTTTAATAATGCTGTCTCCATTATCTCCTCCTGTGGTATTTCACAGTATATATTTTCTGCTCTGTTTAGCATGGTCTCCTTGCGGTTCTGAGCAAAGCCTGTGTCTATTCTTCCCTATGCCTTCTTGCAAGTTGTTTCTACCATTCAAATATTCACTTCTCTATATATGTAAACACTGGTTATCTCTTGATTTATTTCAGCATGACAAACATTTTCTGAGTGTCTACTCTGTGCTGGACTTTGGGCAAGTTACCCAAGACTGTCACAGAGAATGAAATTCATGACCTCAGGAAACTCACAGCTGGATTGGGGATGGGGTCTAGCTCTTAGAATGGAGGGTTTGTTGTGCTGGGGAAAGAAACTGCAATGTAACAGAACACAAGAAACAGCTGCCATATAACAGAACATAAGAACTCTCTGAGTTTAGTATTATTTTCATTATTTTACAATAAGAAAGCTGTGGCTCAGAGAGCATGTCCGAGGTCATTTGACTGAGTGTCAAACCCAGATCTAACTAACTCTTAAAGATGTTTTTTTCTCCTTTTGCCAGATTGCCTAATGGCTGGAAGGACAGACACGGGAATAAATAATTATAATTGAATAGGGAAATTTCCAAAGCATGTTAAAGTGGCTCAGAGGTACAGACGGGAGAACAGTTTAATTGGCCTTGGTGAAGGGGCTGGGGGAAGGAGGGTGGGGAGAAGGAAAACTAGTGGAGAAGAGGATGTGCTTGGCCTTGAAGGATATGAAGGTGCCAGCTAGGCAGGGATGTTAGCGCTCATGGTATGACAGTTTTACAAGGGGAAAAATCAGGTTTAGGGATTTAAGGTAACAGCTACACTTAAAGAAATGGCAAATGGCAGAGCGAGTATCCAAATCACATCTATCTGACTTCATAGTTTATGCTCACAGTTTGGAGAAAAGTGTAATGAGACTCAGAGTGCCTCTTTGAATTGTGTTGTAGGCACTCACTCACCTTGCCCTAGTACTGGCCCTGCAGGGAATGATGAGTAATATGATCAGATAGATGTGTCTTAAAAAGATTATTCTAGCATCAGTATTTTATATTGTCAATGTATCTGTGAATCGAAATGTATTTCAGAAGTAGACAGAAAGAATTTCTTAAGCAACAAGGTGAATGCTGTTATTAGCCATGGTCTTTTGTGCCTGTGATATAGAGAATAACTCATACTTGGCTGTACCTTGGAATTACAAGGGGAGTTTAAAAAGTGCTTGGGCCTCATCCCTAAAGATTCTGATTTGCCTGGGTTTGGGAATTTTTTAAATCTCCCTAGTGATTCTAATATGCAGCCGAATTTGAGAACAACTGATTTAATGATCAGAGAACCACAGCTACATTTAAAATAGTACTAAACAAGCAGGACACTTTAACTTGATGCTGGAATGTGTGACATGTTTCAGAATAATAAACAGGATCAATGAGTTCTGGTCTAATTCCTGGCATCCCTCATAACATAGCCAAAGACCTGGCAGTAGAAAAGATCCACCGGATGTCAGTTTCCTGATGTAGAATGTGAGCACTGATGTTCCATCCAATTCTTCAGTTCTATGAATCATGAAGGTTTGGACCAGAATCTTAGTCTGATGTTTTACCAAGCACACATCCTTTTACATGCTACAGCCTGTCTCCTATCGCATTCCAACCGCTCCTTTTACCTTCTGCGATCTTAAGAGACTGGCCTATGTTTGGTATAAATTAACATGTGAAAGCAAGACAAATTCTTGCCTCAGTTGAGTAAAACACTTATTTTCAGGAGGCCTTATAAATGCTAAAGTTGGTAACAATGAAAGGGTCAGCAGAGTGCAACCATCTAAAAGAAAAAGCAAGAAACTTGATATCTGTGGGCCTGGCTCTGCCATTACTGGTTGTGAGCTTTGGGTTCCTTGTTGGAAGATGAGGACAATCACGCCAGCCTTCCAGGGTTCTTAGTCAGTGAGGTCACATAGATTGCAATCTGCCTAACAGCAGATTGTCAGACATGTAATCAATCTAGCAAATATTAGCTACATAAGGAAATTAGTAGTTGTGAGGGTTTAAGAAAAGCAAGAGGTTATTTTCAGGTAGCAGAAGTTGTATTTGTTGGATTTGAAGTTCTCCTCTTTCATCCTAAACTTCTTTTGTAAAAATGAGTACTTTTTGCATCTCTCTGACACTGTGGAGGATACCAAGAGAAAACATGACACTTTTCTTAGCTAAAATGATACTCTTTTCAAGGTCCCACTTGCGTTTCCTCTTGTGGATGAAGCTTTTTGTGACCACTCCAGCCTCTGTTCACTATTATTTTGTCTGAACTGAATCAAAGAATCAGACACTTCATTTCTCCGTGTCTAAGAATTTTCTAGGTGCTGCATTATTCAGTCAGTAATTCGGGTGTATCAGTGTGTTTCCCAAGCCAGATTGTTAAACAACTTAAAACCTCTCTTGTATTCTTGCCCTTCACTCCCTCTGCCATCATCACCCTGCACCATGGAGTGGGTCTTAAATAATTCACAGAATCATAATGGGGAACCAAGTCACTTCTCTGACTTCTACTTAAAATTGAAGCCTTCAACTTTTCCAGAAATTGGGCAGTGGCCTATGAATTTGAATATATCTCATTGTCTTACATCTTTGCCGTAATTTCTAGCCACTTGTACTATTTCTAACTTCTAATTTGATTCCTAACAATTGTGATTTTCTTCCACATATTCAGAGACAGTGATTTCATCTTCTTTTGGTTTCATTCCCCTCACAGTGGTGGTATACTTTTTTACATTGGTGGCATTTGGGAGTGACACAGCAGAGCTTCGCCATCACCTTCTGCAGTGTTTCCCAGTCTAACCTGGCAAAACATGTAATCTGAGTGAGAAGTGTGCTTGCTCTGCAAACATCGCTTTAAGAGAAGTTTTCTAGCCCTCTATCCGTTGCCTGCCACCACCTTGACTGCAGCACCCAGCCCCTTGGAAATCAAGAGCTACCACTGTCTTCCTTTGCCTGTATCCATTCTTTATGCAGCTTTCAGGTGCATCCTAGGTGGCATAATCTGGAATGCTGACTTTGTCAATATCCCCTTAAAAATACTGATCCAGAAATAAGCACGATTAAGGGGACAGTGTAGTAGAAGGAACACAGACATTGCAGTCAAATAGAACTGGGTTCAATTTGCCTTTGGGTGACTCAGCCTCAGTTTTCACCTCTGAAAAATGGGTTATTTCATGGATTAAAGATAATGCCCAGTACAAGGCATGGGGCACATAGTGGGCCCTGAAAAAATGATTGTATAATTCCTCATTAATTTGGTGATCAAGCTTACTGTGATTATTTGAATATATATGATACATTATTCAAATATAACAGTGATTCTCTCTAGTTGGGAGATGTGTATTTGTGTTTGTCTGTGTGTGTGTGTGAGAGTTGGACCTAGAGAAACTTGCAACAGCAGTGAGTAATGAGCCTGAGCATTGTCAGAGCAGAAAGAAATGTATATTCTCTGCAAAACAGACGAATATGTTTCTGTTGTCATTCAAATTATTAATAAAATAATAACTAAGAAAGAACTTATTGTTGAACTACATTATATGCCACTAGAAATACAACTATGAATTAATATCAAATGACAATGATTACCCAGTAATTTTTGGGTCAGATTGCTTAGCCAACTGCCATTCTCACTAAATGAACCATTGCCGTTCAGCTTACATTTCTCCATCTTCTTTGTAAGGATTTCATGATAGACTTATGAACTTGCTATTTTATTTCTGATTGGTAAGCTAGAATATTGTCGTCTTTACTGAATTTTTCTTTCAGAAATTTTCCTGACCTTCAAACAAGCAAACAAAACTTAAGAACTGTCATAGATTATAGAAATGAGATGGGTGTGAAGACCCTAATGGTCAACATTTGCTTTTTTTGTTTTTTAAGAGATGGTGTCTTGCTGTGTCCCTCAGACTATTCTCAAACTCCTGGGCTCAAGCCATCCTCCTGCCTCAGCCTCCCGATCCAAGTAGCTGGGATTACAGGTGGGCACCACAATGCCCAACATTTGCTTTCTTACATTTTTTCAAAAATTTAGAATTCTTTTAAATATATTGATTTTAAAGATGTAGTACAGAAATCATCCCTTTGGAAATATTTACTCTGCAGTCTAGAAGAGTTCACAAGAAAATTAAATGAAAGGCATTCCTTACATCCTTCATTCAGATTTTCACTTTTGAAATTTGCAATAGTGCTTGGCACTCTCCAAAGTGAGCCTCTGAACTGAAAAGACTCCAGTGGTCCTGACATTGCAGCCAGCGTAGCCCTTTTCTTTCTGGGGCTTCATCCACATATAAATGAGTTTCCATTTTCTCTCTCATACAAAGGCACGTTCAGAACCCATCTACAAATAAGACATGAGAATCATTAAGTTTAGCCAAAGGCCTCTTCAGGCAAATCCTGTGAATCCACCTTAAAGTATATTGGCAGCTCCCTGGTACAGGGTTGCTTTGTGCAGCTTAGAGAAATTGGTCAGAAATTGTTTCCAGTAGTACAATAAGGATAAAATTCAGTTCCACCAGCAGCACCAACCAGAATTCTCACACCTAATTTTATCACTCCAGAATACTTTCCATTATCTCAATGATAATAATAAGCCTCATAAACTAAAAGAAAATTTGTCCTTTAATTAAAATTAGAAACAAAGAAATCCTTCACTGAATTTTGAGTATGTGTGATGCGGGTAGGGGTATGGGAAATAGAAGTACTGAGATATCAAAAGATTTTTATTTCATCACTCATCTTATTCCCTTCACAATTTGTGAAGGGAACACAGATAGTAACTGCTCAATAAATTTAGCTGTCTGAATGAAATGTATGTGACTGATGCCTAATGTGGCATTTAGAAGGGTCATGAAAGTAAAAGAAAAGAATGAGAATATTGATTGTTGTTTGAGCATAGAAGTCATTTAAATAATTATCTGTTGCTTTAACTTATTTTTTAAGTTTATTTTTTAAACATTTTTATATAAAATAATTTTATTTAAAAATAAACAAGGTTTAAAAAATAAAATTAAAATGTTGATTTTAAAAATTTTTTCTAAATATTTATATTTTTAAAAAAGGCAAATTCTGGTGGGAAATAATTTAGTGCCGTTTTATCCAGGGGAAGGAAAAAACTTGAAAATAAGACCTTATGTTTAGAAAAACTAAATGTTTTAGAGTCAAATTTTAAAGCTTGAGAGAAGAATTGCTTTGTGAATTATGATATTAGTAGAACAGCTTAAGTATGGGATAATGATTATGGTGGTTTCATTATTTTTTTTTCAAAGTTCTATTGCTTTCTTTGTCCATAGAATGCAGGAAAGCCCTAAAAGAAAGGAACAACTGTAACCCCATCTGTGCCTTCTCAATGTTCCTCAGGTTGTGAATGTTGCAGGGGGCATCTCCTTTCTTGATGCCGTTACGTCCATGGATTTTTTCCCAGGATTAAATTTGGAAGGCTATCCTAACAGAGACAGTACGAAATATGCTGAGATTTATGGCATTTCTTCTGCTCATACTTTGTTGCGGGGGACACTGAGATATAAGGTAAGCAGATGGACTTTAGATTCAACATGTTGCCAGTTTTGATGTAAGTGATGTGTACACTTAACTTTTCTTAGTAGTCAAAATAATTAAGATGATAAACCAAGTTGGAGTCTATATTTTTTTTCAGAAATCTTATGATTGAATATTTTAGGAGACTCACCTCAAAATAAAAAGGTAATTAATTGACTCATTAGGATTGGGGACAGGCAGGGCTTCAGGCTTAGTGAGAGTTGGAGGTCAAGTGACTTCCCCAGGACCTGATTTCTCATAACCTCTCGGCTCTTCTTTCCAGTATTCACTGGAGTCTCAAGTGCTACGTGATGGCAGAGTTGTGGCAGCACCCCCAGGCTCTCAGGATCAAATTCAGTGGGAATAAAAAATGATACCATTCTAATAGCCAAAAATATTATTTTTGTCTCATTAGCCCCCTAAGGTCAGTGGGATAAAATGTGCTCATCTACTTTGGCCTATGTTATATGTTCCTAGAACTGGAGATGGAGTCAATGTCATTAAAAAACGGGGACTGGGGTGGAGGAAACAGACGGGATTAAAGGGGCCTCCCCAGAGCAAATCCAAAACGTTTTTAAACCACAAAATGGGGAGTACATTCTAGGAGCATAAATGCAAATGTCCACTACACATTTATTGATCACAAATCAAGCAGTTGCAAGTGTAACCAAATCAAGACAACTGGTTTAATAGTTTTCTAGCATAATATCACAAATTGGGTAGCTTGAAACAATAGGGATTTATTCTGTCACCATTCAGGAGGCCAGAAGTCTGAAATCAAGGTGTGTGTGAGTAAGGTTGGTGCCTTTTGGAGGCTTG
Organism: Piliocolobus tephrosceles; assembly: GCF_002776525.5. Taxonomy (NCBI): domain Eukaryota; kingdom Metazoa; phylum Chordata; class Mammalia; order Primates; family Cercopithecidae; genus Piliocolobus; species Piliocolobus tephrosceles. Next base: position 1,233,315 of record NW_022325420.1, on the reverse strand, counting down.
ACTTTGAAACACATCCATCCAATTTGTGCCTCAGTTTCATATCACCTTCTTCTGTGTGTCTCACTGTGTTGCCTCCCTTCTTATTAGGGCACTTGTCATTGGACTTAGGGTTCACCCTAAATCCGGGTTGACTTCATATTGAGATCCTTAATCAATTCTATCTGCAAACCTTCAAGTGAAGCCATATTCTGAGGCTCTGGATGCCCATGAATTTGGCGACAGGGGACTCAACTCAACCTAATGTAACCAACATACCTAAAATACATGCATCTCTCAAGATCAGAGACCTGGCTGCAAATCTGTCTGTCTTGTGAGATTTCCTGGCTAAGGTCAGAGAGGGGATTTGTCTCATGTGTGTTATCTCGTATTCTCTGATTATCTTTTTAACTGGAAGATGTAAGGCACATGGACCTGTCAGTGATGACTCTTCAATCTTGTGCCTGCTTTTCTGTCACTCTCTTACCTTTTTTTGCTGGCTGTTCCTTTTTCCTGGAAATTTTCCTCCAAGTATTTGTATCATACTCCTTCAGGCCTTCTTCTTTTCTTCTTTGCAACCCTGCCCCTGGTAACCACGGTTTTATTCTCTATCTCTGCATATTTTACTTTCTTAAAAAAAAGGATTCTGCATGTAAGTGAGATCATGCAACATTTTACTTTTTGTGTCTCACTTACTCCACTTAGCATAATGTCTTCCAGGTTCACTCACCTATCTGTTCTTAAAAAGAAAGCAACCACTATATTTCTTACTCTTGAGAGCTTCTGTTACATGTATGGCCACTTAGCATTTACTTGTCAGCATTTTAAGTTATAATTTTATGTATATTTTTCTTGTCTCCCAAAAGAGATTGTAAGCTCCTAGAGAGCAGGTGCTTGTACTCCATGAATATGACTTTTTCATTGTCCAGAAATCAAATGAGACATCAATGATAATGTCCTACTGAGATCTAGGAGCTGTGGCTCTTCTACCAACCTTTAGGCACAGTAGAAATTCTAGTCTGAACTCATGCATACTATCCCCAGCTCTGGCAGATTTCTTCATCTCTTTTCTTCAATTTGTTCAAAGAATATGAGTAGTAACTTTTTTTTTTTTTTGGCCAGCAGTTAGGATATATAGCTTTCAGTATAGTCTTTTGACAAACATATAGATCCTGGAATGAAGGATTTTAATAGATTTAAACATTGAATAAAAGTCTCAACAAGGTGTGCAAGTGGGAGCCATTCCCACAGATTCTGAGGATGGAAGATGTCGCAGTGTTCATAATCATGAGGGCCACCATCCTTGGCAATGCCAGCAACCCTTTGGTAACCCTAACATTCTTTCCAGTATTGGAGATGAGATACCGTCATTCAAATACGACAAAGAGGCCTTGGCTACTGTCCTTCCCTGCCTGCCTGTCACCTGCTTGTCCTAGATGCAGCTTAATAGCATCTTCCTATAGTATCCTCCCTAACTCCTTCCCCTTGAACCACCCACCCCCGTCTATGTGAGTTCCCCTTCTTTTGTGCTCCCACAGCTATGTTTTCCTGTAACCTAGCACCTATTAATATAATACTCTGCTACAGTTTAGTCACCAGGGGTGATGCATTTTTGCACACCATGGACTAGGAATTATTTGCTTAACTTATCTGACCCTTCTGTTGACTGCAGTTTCTGCATAGATGGGACTGCATTTTTTTTCACTCTGTGGCCTCAGTCCCTAGCACAAGTCTGACAAATAGCAGCAGTTTGCGAAATGCTTATTGATGAATGAATACATAAAATAAATTCATTTCTAGGGGTCAGCATAAAAATATATTTCTGAGATTAATAAATAGCTCAGAAATCAGCATTTTACATGTTGGATAAAGGGATCTCTAGCACCTAACAGGTCCCAGAAGTGAGCTAAACAAGCTAGTGATATTACTTTTCTGTTTCTCCTCTTTGAAGTATATTTGCATTTGGATTAGAGCAAATGAGAATTCTTTTTTTAGTAACCTTTAAACAGTTTGAACAATATAACCTTTAGAAATGTGAAAATTGCTAGTTGACTAGACATTCAGTAGTGAAATATCTGATGGTTACAGGAACTATTTTATATTTTAAAAACTCTGTTGCTCCCTAGAATTACTTCCCTCTCTCTCTTTTCTTTTCTCTCTCGCTGCTTGAGCAGTAATTATAGCAGCTGCAAAATTTCTTATCATAGCCTTCTCACCTTGCTTCCCATTTGCACACGGGAGAATAAACATTATGGTCTTTCTTCACTTCATCTATTATTCAGAATCTATTTATCCAGCCATTTGTTCTCTTTTAGGGGATTGGAATGCTGAATAATGGATTGGAATGTTCAATAATGTTGAATACCTTCCTATGGTATCCTCCCTAACTCCTTCCCCTTGAACCACCCAGCCCCATCTATGTGAGTTCCCCTTCTTTTGTGCTCCCACAGCTATGTTTTCCTCTAACCTAGCACCTATTAATACTCTTATTAATAGTATAATAAGATTAATATAATAGTATTATATTATTATATTTATATTATACTTATATAGTATATTATATTATACTTATCTTATTAATATAATAGTATTAATAAGAGTATTAATATAATACTCTTCTACAGTTTAGTCATCAGTGGTGATGCATTTTTGCTCACCATGGACTAGGCATTATTTGCTTGACTTATCTGCCCTGAAGTGGGCATTGGGATGAAGAATATGCACACAAATAAAATATAATATAACATAATATAATATAATATAATATAATATAATATAATATAAAGATATTATTTCCCTCCTTTCAATACCTACAGTACAGCAGCTGAATAGACAATTAATTACAAGCTGTATTAATTGCCATGATAAAGATATATACAAAATGCTACAAGAAGGGAGTGCCCACTCACCTAGGGGACTCAGAAGAGGTGCTAAACTGGGTCTGAAGGGAGGAGAAAACATTTCATAAATGAAGAAGTGTGGCCAACACATTCCAGTTACAGGAGCAGCATATACAGAGGCCCTGGTTTCTGGAAGAACACAGCACATTTGGGGAATAGTGAAAGTGGAGATCTGTGAGTTAGGTTAGATGAGCATATTGTGATGGGTTTTACATACTATACCAAGGACCTCAGGTTTACTTTGTAGACAATGAAAGATACATGAGGAATTTTTATCAGAGTGGTGATGTCATCATATCTTAGAAAAATCTCTCTGATTCCTACCTCTTTTTCTTCTCTCCATATATCTTGGGGGTAGTGGCTCTAATCAGTAGATTGGATTATCTGCTTTTGAGGAGGATATTCTTACAAGTTCCTCCTTCCATTATAAGAAAGAGCTCAACTGATTGTTCTATTAAATAATATTCTGCTGAGCTGATAGCATATAACACATAAGAAAATTTGCCCTTTTGCTGCCAGAAAATTTCATTCACATGTTACCCAGAAACAGAAGTAAAAACCTATGTTTTGCAAAGTCTTTTATGTAAACCAGTGGGATTGTTATGACACTATTGATCTCAGTTTGAGCTTGAAATTGGTTGTATCTATATCCTCAATACAATTTTTTTTTTTTTTTGGTGGGTTGTGGGGAGGGGTTTCTAGTAAAGATGAGAAAACCTGCTAGGCAAATTCTAAAAGAGCTGTAACACTCATATCTTAATATAAACAATTATTTTCTAAATTAGTTACAAGGATAGATCCCTCTTTTCAAAAATATTTTATATTTTTTCATTGGAAGAGAAACATTTTATATACTGCCTATTAATTCTTGTTTCAGGGATATATGAAAGCTTTGAATGGATTTGTAAAATTAGGTCTTATAAACAGAGAAGCACTTCCTGCCTTTAGACCTGAGGCCAACTTTCTCACCTGGGTGAGTGACTCTGGAATTACGTTCTATCTGCTCCTCTTCAGAAATACCTTCTGAAATGGTGGAGGGGGTAAACTCTGCTTTGGGTCAATGAAAGGACCCATTTATTAGCTTATGAGCAGGAAGCTAAATCCTAATTCTGAAGCCCCCTTTCCCTTCACTGTTGTGGAAGAGTGGAGAGGGTGTGGGGCTGACACATATCAGGCCTGTTTCCTGCAGCAACTTACATCATTTGACTGCTCCTTGAGCTATGGTAAGAGATGCATTTGCTCTCTGCATTAAGCTCTGAGCTCTTCCAGTCGTCTAAGTGGTGACCCAGTGATGGGAGTCACTTGCGCTTCCTGAAAGTGAGAATCCAGGAGAGTTACTAGTGTATTATAGAACTGGATTCCCAACCTCCAAATCTTGTCAATACTCTCATGTGGTTACTCAGAACTATGAGTGTTTTGATTTTCAGTTACCAAGCTTATGCGTCTATCTTTTGTTCTACCAAAATCTTAAGGCCTCAGAGTTGGAATGAACTGTGGAGGCTTGGAACTGAATGTGAAGTAGAGCTTCCACTAACTGCTCAGAATTAACTCATTACCAGCTGGTCATTCAACTTAAACTAGTGTGCCCATATTCCAATAGAAATGCCAGAAATATATCACAAGGAGAAAAGGACCAATGTTGCTAATTCTATTAAATCTCAAAAAAAAGTTTTGGTATTCTTGCTAGCTAGTTTCATTAAAAAAATTATTTTTTAATTTTTAATTTTTTATGGGTACATAATAGGTATGTGTATTTATGGAGGACATGATATATTTTGAAATAGGCATGCAATGTGTAATAACCTCATCAGAGTAAATGGAATATCTACCACCTTAAGCATTCATCATTTCTTTGTGATGCTTTTACACTCATTTCTTTGTGTGTGCATTTGTGAACCTTTCCAATCTTAAGTTTTACCTTTCATAAATTTACTTGTTGGGTAGGAGTGAATAAATATCTGCAGAGAGAACCTGGGGTTGGGGCAGCTGGCTTGAGAAGGTTGGTGCAGACATTCTTAGGGATGGTCTTTTTTGTAAAGGACCAGGTTATAAATGTTTTAGACTTTATGGGCCACACGGTCTCTGTCAGTACCACTCACTTCTCCCATAGACGATGCACAAACCAATGAGCATGACTGTGTTTCAATAAAACTTTTTATTTAATGAAACACAGTGAGCCAAATTTGGTCTGTGAACCAGTTGGTTCACTCCTGATCTAGAGCATAGCATTTCCTTTGGGAGCCTAGAAAAAGTCTTGTTTTGAAAGTAGAAAAAACTATGGCTACTGTTTACATGTTCATCCTTTGAGATTTTATTAACTGCAAGGTCTTTCTTATCTCTTGAACCTACAGAAGAACCCTGGTTGCTACTGGCAACCACTGCAGTAAGCCTTTTCCACTTCATCCTGGTCAAAATGGACTGCTGGATGGTAGGGGGAGAATGGGTAAAAAAATAGTGATAGAGAGGATATACAAAGACAGGGAATGTGCTAGTAAGAAGCACACCATCTGTTTTGTATTGAGTTGATCTTAGAACCCATTTTTATTAGTGAAGTATCATTTTGGAATAGCAGCTATTTATTGATGTGTAGGTATGCAGATGCATATATGTATGTGTATGTGTTACAATTTCCTGTTTCCAGTTATTTTTAATTTTAAAATTTGAGGTGTATTTGAAGTTCAGTGTTTTAATAGGATAATTTTTCAGTTAATTAAAAAAAATTTATTAGGGACTTAGAAATTTTGTCTTTATTTTTCTAACCAGAAACAACTCCTCTGTGACCTAGTTGGGATTTCACCCTCCTCTGAGCACGATGTGTTGAAGGAAGCTGTTCTTAAGAAACTAGGAGGAGACAATACCCAGTTGGAGGCTGCTGAATGGTAGGCACCCACCACTCAACTTAGAGCAAAATATACTGGATCAATGATCGCAAATTTCTACTAAAGAAAAGTTAAACATTTTACATTTGTCTTTGATTACTTTGTTGCTCAAATGTGGATAGAGAGATTATCACGTGCCATGTTCATGTGGTCGTAGACAGTAGATAAAAAAAGGAGCTCTATGGCAATTATAATTTGAGAAATACTTATCTGGAAACACTTTATCACTCAGTTCCCAAGCGTAGTGGGGTATTTTTGCTTTCCTGTAGGAGATTCTGAGTAGTCAGAGAATATTACGTTAAAACATTCTTTCACATGACTGCTGTGGCATCCTGCTGGTATACTTAATGTTGGAGAACTAACCTCTAAGTTAATCTCATAAAGAGCTTTGTAAGAACATGGGATTACAATGCATCATCTCTGCCCTGCTCCGGGGAGTAGTGCCTGGGTGAGTCTGGAGATGATTCTGAAGGTTAAAACATTGATATTGTTATTATTTTACACTTTAGAAAAATCCTACAACTTGAGTTACCATCTTGTAATTCTGCCCTTTCAAGATTAAATTAAAGGAGCTCCCTTTTGCTTCCCAAATGAGAACATGTATAGGACTTGAACTAATGCAGCCATCTCCTATGCTTTTCAGGTTGGGCTTACTTGGGGATGAAGAAGTCCCTCAGGCAGAATCCATTGTGGATGCCCTCTCCAAGCATTTGGTCATGAAGCTTTCCTATGGTAGGCTCTGAAGTGTTAGCTAAATATACCTGAAGAAGAATCATAAGATAGAGTCAGTGCAGATAATCGTATTGGAAGGTTGGCACCAAGCAGCCGGAATGGGAAGATATGATATGATGAAAAGGGCAATTGGACATTTTTCCAGGGAGAAGAATTTGAGAATTATTAAGTAAAAATAAAGATAGTTATTATGGGAAAGAAAAAACATAGTTTTACTATTTATTTATTTGAGATGGAGTCTTGCACTGTCACCAGGCTGGACTGCAGTAGCATGATCTTGGCTCACTTCACCTCTGCCTCCCAGGTTCAAGAGATTCTTCTGCCTCAGTCTCCTGAGTAGCTGGGACTACAGGTGTGCACCACCACGCCCAGCTAATTTTCGTATTTTTAGTAGAGACAAGGTTTCACCATGTTGGCCAGGATGGTCTTCATCTCTTGACCTGGTGATCCGCCCACCTCAGCCTCCCAAAGTGCTGGGATTACAGGCATGAGCCACCGTGCCCAGCATTACTTCTTCTTCTTCTTTTTTTTTTAATGCATTAGGCAAATGCCTAAGAAGCATTTTTGGAGCACACTAAAAGGCCTCTAAAGCAATGCCTTTGTGTCTGTAAACAGGATACGGTGATACCATCCCAGATAAAGGAATGCAATCAGAGTTCTAATTTCCTTGAGGTTTTCACTTTGACTTTGGGCTAAAAAGCTGTGTAAATAATTGTCTAGTGATCATATATAAAAGGAGGGAAAACTTTTAAAACCAGAAGGGCAGGAGGAGGAGATGGTAGACGATATTTGAGTTGTAACGATAGTGGCATTTTCACTTATCTTTATTTATTTTAAGGTCCTGAAGAAAAAGATATGATTGTGATGAGAGACAGCTTTGGAATCAGACATCCTTCTGGACATTTAGAAAATAAAACGATTGATCTTGTGGCTTATGGGGACATCAGTGGCTTTTCAGCCATGGCTAAAACCGTGGGGTTACCCACTGCCATGGCAGCCAAAATGTTGCTTGATGGTAAGTCTGTTCATTTGAGGAATGAGCCTGTTTCCATATCACCTCCAAGTCATTTGGTGCCTGGACATCGAGTAATTGCTTTTGAGTATAACACAGGCATTCACTAAAAGTGAGCCATCTTAGAAGATCCAAGCGTGGACTGCCTGGGAGGGCCCCTTTTGGTGAGTAAAGCATGGGGACTTTGGAGATAGACCTGATTTTCGCTCCAGCTCAATTACAAGGTGGCTGAGTGATGGGCTGCAAGTTACTCAGCACCTCCGAGCAAGAGTTTCCTCATATTTAAAGTGGGTATTGCCATCCCTATTTCATAGAGTTGTTGAGACACTAACTGATATAACACATAAAGCTGCTGCCACATAGAGGGGTCCCCAGGGAATGGTCACTTCCTTCCTTTCTTTCTTTGGTTTTTGCCATATTGGGAGTGATAACTCTAAAATAGAAAAAGATATTCACTTCAGATTCTCAAGAATATAGGTTAAGTTTTATTAATCTTCATATCTCAGCATATTATTAGTACTCAATAAATATTTTAGGCTAAACGAATACAAATTTCAATTCTCCACTCTCCCTAGAAGATCACATAGACATTCAATAAGCATTGCCTCTGTTTGGCTCTCAAGAAAGAATGAGGGGAGTAGAAAATATCAAAGCATAAAAATGTGAAATAATGAAAAAAATGTATAGTAGCATATCACCTAATGTCAAATTAAATGACCAACTTAGTTATTGAGGAATCAGTGAAGAAATAAGTGACAAAAGTTGGGGTCATTGTGGCCTCTAGTGAGAGTGCCCAGGTTCTATGTTTCAGTCATGCTGACAGGTGCCTGTGCCCATATAATCAAACTTGTTACAATTCATTCTGTTGGTGTCTTGCCTTTTTAAAAAAATAACATTAGCAAGTTAAGCTGACCAGTCAGATTGACTTTACTTCTTACTTTACTTTATTCTCTGATTGTCCTGGCAGTAATAAATGCAGTTAAGTGTACAAATTCTGACAATATCCCTAGGTCTGCCTATGCTTTCAATCTAAAATTAACTCCTTTTCCTTTCAAAGTGTTGCCTAAGTAATAATTTACTAAGGGACATTTTTAAGCAGCTACTTAAAAAATGCCTAGGCCTCCAAGAATTCATTGACTCTGAGTTTGCTTCTTTGTGGAGACTCCTGATGGGGAAATTAACCTCTGACACTACCTTTAAAATGGTAATTACACATTTATTTTCTTCCAGGTGAAATTGGAGCCAAAGGCCTAATGGGGCCCTTTTCAAAGGAGATCTATGGACCAATATTGGAGCGAATTAAAGCAGAAGGCATTATATATACTACACAGAGTACAATTAAACCATAATTGGGAATTATATTTTGTTCTTTTCTTCCCAGGCAATACAGCTCTGAACGTGTGTGATAAATGGGTTTGCTATGTGCTGTTTTAAAGTCTAAAGCGTAATATGTTTTGGTTAACACAATATAGTTTTTGAACTATAAATCTGTATTTTAATATGGAAATGTTTGGAACAGGAGATGTCAGCTACTAACAGAGAATTTTAATAATTCTATCCTGTATTTTATAAATATGTATGTGAAAGTGATGATTGTGCTATTTGTTAATTTATTATGCCACCGTTTTCTTACAAGAACATATTTTCCTATAACCAGCAGATGAAGTTTTACTTTTTTAGTCAGAAAAAATTTCCTATATAAAAGTTATATAAAAATATTTTAAAAATTGATCCAGTTAGATACCTTTAGATTACCTATCTGTAAGTTTTTGCCAAAATGCTATTTTATGCCGTTTTTATAAAGTTATGGTTTATTTTTGTAAATGTAGTTCCTTATAGTTTTCTCTTGAGTGTTTGGAAATGAGAATAGATAAGATCAAATTACAATTTACAAGATCACTTCATTAGGCACAGGAAAAGTATTTATCACAATTCAACACCCTTTTACAGTAAAAAATGTAAAATAAAAAACCCTCAATAAACTAGGAACAGAAGGAAACTTCCTCAACTTGATAAAGGGCATCTATGAAAAACTCATGGTTAGCATCATACTTAATGGTGAAAGACTGGATTATCTCCCCATGAGATCAGAAACAAGACAAGGATGTCTGCTTTGGCCATTTCTATTCAACTTGTACTGGACAGTCAAGAAAGGGCAATTAGGGCCGGGCGCGGTGGCTCAAGCCTGTAATCCCAGCACTTTGGGAGGCCGAGACGGGTGGATCATGAGGTCAGGAGATTGAGACCATCCTGGCTAACACGGTGAAACCCTGTCTCTACTAAAAAATACAAAAAACTAGCCGGGCGAGGTGGTGGGCACCTGTAGTCCCAGCTACTCGGGAGGCTGAGGCAGGAGAATGGTGTAAACCCGGGAGGCGGAGCTTGCAGTGAGCTGAGATCCCACCACTGCACTCCAGCCTGGGCAACAGAGCGAGACTCTGCCTCAAAAAAAAAAAAAAAAAAAAACAGAAAGGGCAATTAGGCAAGAAAATAAAATAAAAGGCATCTAGATTGGAAAGGAAGAAGTGTAACTAAATAGAGATGGGAGATGACATGATCTACAAAAACAAAACATTAGAACTAATAAATAAATTCAGCAAAGGTACAGGATACAGGATTAAATATACAGAAATTGGTTATCTTTTGATATAGTATCAATGAATAAATAAAAAATGATATTAAGAAAATAATTTAATTTTCAACATTGGTCAAGCTTGGTGGCTCGTGACTGTAATCCCAACACTTTGGGAGTCTGAGGCAGAAAGATTGCTAGAGGCCAGGAGACCAGCCTGGGAAACAGTGAGATCCATCTCTACAAACAACAACAACAACAAGCAAACAAACAAAACCCAGCTGGATGTGATGACATGCATCTGTGGTCTCAACTACTCAGAGGCTGAAGTGCAAGGATGGCTTGAGCCCCAAAGTTTGAAGCTGCAATGAGCTATAACTGGGTCACTGCAATCCAGCCTGGATGACAGAGTTAGACCCTGACTCAAAAAAAGAAAATTGACAGCATCAGAAAGAATAAAATACTAATATAATTGAGGGTCCGGAAATATTGATGGCATTTATGGTAAACTGACTTTTGAAAATGGTGCTAAGACAATTCAATGGGGGCAAAATAGTCTTTTTTGGTGCTTGGAAATATGGATATCCACATGCAAAATAATGAAATTGGACTCCTACCTCATATTGCATATAAAAATTAACTGAAAGTGGACTTAAGATCTAAACGTAAGAGCTAACGCTATAAGTATCTTCGAAGAAAGCATGGTGCAAATCTTTCTGACTTTGAATTAGGCAATGATTTCTTAAATAAATGACACTAAAAACACAAGCAACAAAAGAAGAAAATAGGTAAATTAAAATTAAAAACATTTGCGTTTCCAAGGACAATATCAAGAAAGCAAAAATATAACCCACAGAATGAAAGAATTTTTTTTTAAATCATGTATTAGTTAAGGGAGGAATTTGTATTTAGAATGTATAAAGAATTGTTACAACAATAATTAAAAGGCATATAATTCAATTTTTAAAAATCAACAAGAGAGCTGAATTAACAGTTCTCCAAAGAAGATATGCAAAAGGCAAATAAGCACATGAAGATATTCTCAACATCATTAGCCATCAGGGAAATGCAAATGAGATCTACAATGAGATATCACTTTACACTCACTGGAATAGATATATCATCAAAGTGATCATATCAAGTGTTGGTGAGGATGCAGAGAAATTGGAACCCTCATCCACTGTTGGTGGATACCCACGAGATATAAAAACAAATGTCTACACAAAAACTTGTGCACAGATGTTTTTGCAGCATTATTTATAATAGCCCCAAATTGAAACAGCCCTAATTTCCATCAACTAACAAGTGAATAAACAAAACATGGCATATCCATACAAGGAATATTATTCAGCAATAAAAAAGAGATGAAGTATTGATATGCACCACAACATGGAAAAACCTTGAAAATATGTCAAGTGAAGAATGCCAGACCTGAAAGGCCACATATTATATGATTTCATTTATATGAAATGTCCAGAACAGGCAAATACATATAAAGAGAAGGTATATTAGTGGTTGCTTAGACTGAGGGGTTGGGGAGGAAAATGGGGTGACTGCTAATTAGTATGGGGTTTCTTTTTTGGGGTGATGTAAACGTTGTAGAGTTGATTGTGGTAATGGTGGCACAACTCTGAATATACTAAAAACCAACTGAATTGTATAGTTTGAATGTTTGAACTGTGTGGTATGTGGATTTTATCTCAAGTTGTTATAAAAAAATTAAATTACAAATACAATTTGTTTATTTGCTTCTTGGGGAAAAAATCTCTTGCCTTTAGAGATACAAAGTAAGCACCTGTTTAAACTTCACAAATTGTGCTCATATCCTGGCACGTGAAACTAATTCTGCCCTTGAAAGAAGCAGGTACTACGTGTGAGGTATGTGACAGTTGAGAAAACATCTCCTGCTATTTGAAAACAATCAAAATTGATTAAGGCCCACCTGTCACAGATAATATATGGAGATCAATAATCTATTAATAAGTAAAAATATTTTGTTGTGGAATTTTTTTTCTTACCATGACATTCAGTTCGACTCAATTGATTAGGAAATACAACTCGTGTCATGTTGATTTCACTCTCTATCTGAAATGGTGCACAGATTAACTGGGAACTGAGAAACTAGCACTCTGTATAAGAACTGGGATCCAGCTGAGTTCCCAGTGTAGTTAACTGGTTTGTGCTTCATGATGACAATGAGAATTAAAGGGGATCTGATTGAAGAGCTGATCTAAGGTTAGTGTTGAATGCGGTAATAGAAAAGGCAATGTCAGTAAGCATGAACACAGCTATATGTAATTAAACACTACATTATCCCTCAATAACAAATTTTCCTGCAGTACCTTTAATAATAAAAGTGGTGGTGATAGGATTTGGCAATTAATGAGCAGGTTATGGTTATAAGCATATCAACATACAGCTTTACCAGGAGTCCACAATTTTTTTCTGTGAAAATCAGATATAAACATTTTAGGCTTTGCTGACCAAAAATATCACAACTGTTTATTTCTGCCTATATGTTGTGAAAGCAGCCATAAACCATACATAAATGAACGGGCATGGCTGTGTTTCAATAAAACCTTATTTGCAAGAACAAGTGATAGGCAGACGTGACCCTCGAGCCAGTTTGTGGACCCTTGGTCTAACCATTTTGGTAGACTTAATACTCACATCTTTCAGATCTTTCTGCCTCTTTTGTTCTTTTTCAGATAATACCAATATTTGTATTATCAATTTTTCCTTGTTCTAGATTAACAAGACACAGATCATACTACACAATGTGAATGGCTCTACAACATACTAGCTGTTCTCTTCTTTATGAAACGAGGATAACAGTAACTGCCACGATGATTATAAAAATTAATGAGATAATGAGAGAGAAATGCTTGCCACTTAGTACATGTCAAAAAACACAAGTGGGTTGTTCTCTCTTTTACAATACAGTTTTTACCTGAAGTTTATGTTTAGTTAATAAGATTTTAACTTTGATATATATATTTTTTCAATTTCTTGGATACCTTTGGAAGACTCCTCAAAGATCCATGCTGCTTAAACAAGCCATAGATTTATCTGCTACATAAAGTGGTTGAAGAGATAAAAAAGACCACAACAATCATTTGGCCATGCCTCTGATTTTACAGAGGAGAAAATGTGCCTCATAAAGTTAAATGACTTGCCTCAGGTGATAAGACTTAACACTGAAATTTGATCATCATTTGGAGACAGTCAAAACACTTGAAACAATTTGGGAGCACCCTCATTTTTTAAAACATCTTCTAGGATGGATGACTTAGGGTCACCACTAGCCCATATGGTGTCTTTTTGAAAATTACAACAAGGCATTCCTACTTCCAAGACCCTTTTACTGATCAAAAAAATTGTTCCTAAATATACAATTTATTACCGCAAAACACTTTACTACCCTCTAATGGAAAATTGCCATAGTAAATACAGAAATCTTTAACATCTATGATATGATTGGTTCTCCCTTAGATGCAATGCATAATTTACACATCTGTGCAAAGTAGTTAATTTTATCTTTATATTTTCATAGTATTACTGGCTTACATTTGCTAATTGTTTGCAGTGGAACTACATCTGCCAGATCTGAATTCCACTGGAAGGAATTCAGTAAGAAAAGCTGGCTGTTATGGAGTGCTACTTGTCAGTTACTGACAATTAATCTAATAACTTCCTTTTTCCAATCTTGTTTTAGACCTAATACCCATTCTTAATTTTCATTAATTAGTAAGAATTACAAAACAGAGTCCTAACTTGTTAGATTAAGAGGTTACAACCCTCCAGTTTAAGTTGTCAGTGTAGTAAAATCAAACGTTTCTAGTACCTTCCAGTTTCCTGTTAATTGACAATGTGTGCTACATCACTGGCTAACAAATTCATAAACCCTGGGAATCCCACTCCCAGCCTGAGAGCTCATGAAGCTGGATTGATATTGTGCTCCTCTTTGTTACACTGGAGACGATTCTGGGCTGTTGGCAGGCACAACTAACCAGACCCTTGGCTCCAATGATCTGAGCCTGATTCACAGTGAAACTGGCACAGGGTGAAACAAACTCCCATAGAAACCTCATAACCCTGACAAGGAAAAAAACATGCTTGCCTTAATAGCAAACTATTGATAAAAGAATATTTATTCTCCTTAAGTTCAGAGAAATAATTAAAAGGAAGTAGAAGTCAAACGGGAGCTGGGAAAGAAACTGAAATAGGTGCTGTAAAACCTGGGGAAGACCAACAGAAAAGATGAGAGACTAGCAACTCCCAGGGGCATGGATTGTTAAAATACTTTTGCAATGTTAGAAAATATTTGGCTGGCCGGGCGCGGTGGCTCAAACCTGTAATCCCAGCACTTTGGGAGGCCAAGACGGGCAGATCACGAGGTCAGGAGATCGAGACCATCCTGGCTAACACAGTGAAACCCCGTATCTACTAAAAATACAAAAAACTAGCCGGGCGAGATGGCGGGCGCCTGTAATCCCAGCTACTCTGGAGGCTGAGGCAGGAGAATGGCGTAAACCCGGGAGGCGGAGCTTGCAGTGAGCTGAGATCCGGCCACTGTACTCCAGCCTGGGTGACAGAGCGAGACTCCGTCTCAATAAAAAAAAAATAAAAAAAAAAAAGAAAAAAGAAAATATTTGGCTGGCACAGTGGTTCTATTTAGTTCTGGACTATGGTGAAAATTACACAAATGGTTCATCATGTAAGATGCTTAATGAAGATAGTCGTTCTTTGCATCCTCTTATTTATCTGTCCATATGTTAATTGTTGATGTTTTTTGGATTTCTTCCCTATTTTTTTTTTTTCTCTCTCTATATATGTGTTCTTTCTGGGTGCCTGCATCCTACCAATGGCATTGAATACCATCTATGTCTTAAATCAATCCCAATCTTTCTCACCTGAGCTTCAGATTATCTATACAACTATTTATTTGACATCCCTGTTCAGATATTTCCAAGACTTCTTAAACTCAATGTAAATTTAAGAATTTATACTATAAATTAATATTTCTCAATGGAGCCACACTAGGTCGCCTAAATGAATCCTTCACGTGATTACTCATTTCAAGAACTGGCAACCACTATCACCCTAGTTGCTCTCTATACAATCTTTGATGCTCTCTTTTCTCCAACTTCCACATTCACCAAATCAGGACTTCCTCTTCTCTATTAAACTTATTGGCTCCAAGTCTTTCTACCCACATACAACTTGTCTTGATCAGGCTGCTATTACATTTTATGTGGATCGTTGTGACAGTCTTTCACCTGGCCTCCCTCTCTCCAGAATTACTCCCTTAATGACCATTCTCCTCACAGTAGACACATTAATCTTTCAGAACTGCAAATATGGTCATGCTCTTACTCTCAGCTGTCTCCCCATTCCTCCCAGGATAAAGTTCAGACCTATTAGAGCCTCAAGGGCTCAGCATAAATGTCCCCCTGTATATCTTTATAGTCTCATCTCATTGCCCAGCTCCTTACAAACTATTATCCAATTCTTGAACTTCCTTCACCTCCTTGAATAGGCTTCCCCTTTCTTGTTTTTGAGCCTTTTCGGATTATGTTTTTTTTACCCTAGATATTCATCTCCCCCTAACCTTTTACCTGGTTAACTCCTAGTCCTCTTTTTAGGTTGTAGCTTAGAAGTTACTTTCTTGACGATTCGCAAGTGTGAGTTAGATATTTCTAAAGGAGCCTATACCATTTTTTTCATAACACGAATTACTCTGCGATCTCATTGACTGGAGGCTTTTGGAAATAAGTGGAAGATTTTTCATTGTTACAGACTCGGGGCACGGTGTGGCCGACATCTGGTAGGTGAGGGCGAGAGACAATAAATCCCCACTGAAAGAAGCCACTCAGAGCAATCAGTTTCCTTAATTTATTAAGGCATCATATTACTCTAAAGTCATTTCAGATACCTTTGCATTTTAATTTGCTTTGATGATAATGATTGTGTTAATATTATCACCCCTTTCAAATCATGGGTGGGTCTATTTGTGCATCAGTAAAAGCAGTCTTTGATTTCCCTTTCCATGGTCAAAAATAAATAAATAAATAAATAAATAAATAAATAAATAAATAAATCCCCGCTGAGTCACACACCATATGGACAAAACTATTTCTACCACACTGGTTGCACTCATATCTTGGCCTTACCATCACACGGCACAACTTTGGACTTCCGACTGTCAGCCTCTCTTTGCCTGAAGGCTTTCTTTGACAGTAAAAGCTCTCTTTGCTCATAATCACAGCAGCCCAGAAATGACAGGAATTGTGACCCTCCCCACTTCCATTCTCTTCAGCCAACCTATGACCCGTGGGTGCTGATGTATCAATTGGCTAGCTCCTTAGTTTTTTGGATGGGATAATTTGGATGTGGATGTCTTCTACTGGCTCCCAGAATTCTACAAAGGGATTATATTCCAGTTATCCACTTGAGAAACTTAACTGATACAACATCCATTATCAGCTGTCTTTTCTTCCCTGACTCATTTTCCTCCTGACAGGCATTAAAATCTTGTCACAGGTTCTGCTTCTATAGCCATCCAAACTAAGATTCCACTAGACTCTTATGTATCCTCAACACCTATCATGGTGCCTAGCACATAGCAGAAATTATATATACATTAATATAATACTGTATAAATTTGTTATATATATAATTTTAATTGTATATAATTATATCATATATAGTATAATTGCTTGTTTTATATATATAAATAATTGTGTATATATATAATTTTTGAACAGAGATGTCACTTGTGTGTATAACTAAATGCAATTACAATTATATATAAAAACAATTATGCCATATATATGGTATAATTATTTAATTCTGGCATATACATATATTGCAGAATAGTACTGACGTGTTTAAAAGTCATGGTACAAAGATGTGGTGAAGGTGGAGGTGGAGATAAGGGAAAGTTGTTACAGGCTTGGCTTGTATGTAATGCAGATTTAGGTTATGTTTGAACATTAGAGGGTAATGCTAAAGAGATACATTCTTCCCTATCATTTGTTCCTTCCTGGAGTTCATATGAAAATTTCCCCAAACCGTGAGGGTGGGTAAAGAGCATCAGTATGAGTTTGAGCCAGCCCTGACTGTCAAAATCATTGTGTAACCATAGGTTTAGGTCTCTTCATGGTTGACAATACCGGGGGCAGATAGGTTCAGCTTTGTGCTTCTAAAAGATTAGACTGAGTGTTGAGAATGAATCAGAGAAACGGGAAAGGGCCAGAAGAAGACATATTCTGAGGCTACTGCAGTATTAGAAGAAAAGATACTTGAAAAAAATGATTGGATGGTCATAGCATCATTTAACAATTCTTCTCCAGTTTGCTGAATTTGGAGCAGAGAGCAGAAACCACTCTAGGTATTTTAAAGAAAAACTCATACAAGGCACGAAGACCAAGAGTGTATACACATAGCTAGGGTACCATGATGGGGAAGCTAGAATCAGAGGCTACTGCCCTTACTGCCATGGTTCCAATGCTAGGTATGAGAACTCTGTTGCAGAAAAATTATATTTTTACAACTTTTCTTACCAGCAGGGTGCAAGAAGGCAGGAAGATGGCTTCTGTGAATTTCTGTCTTCTAAATCTGTGTAAGAGCATCTACAGGGTAGCCAGCAAGTCAGAAAGCATATTACATTACAACACATGGTAAATAACACTGTCTGTCTTTCCAGACCTGTGACTCCCTGTATTTGGTGGAACATACTTCATCCAGGACCCTAGCTGCAAAGGAGTCTGGGAAATACAGTTGCTAGCATTTTAGACTTTGAAGTGTAATAACTGTTCTAGTTACTATTGCTGTGTAACAAACTACCCCAAAATGTAATGTCTTAAAGCAGTAGTCACTTATTTTGTTCATCAACCTATAATTTGGGCATGGCTCGGTGCAAACAACTGGTCTCTGGTCCATGTAGCCTCACTTGAGATGTGTTGATACAAAGCTGGAGAATCCATTTCATGACAGCCTGCTTACATAGCTGACAAAATGGTTCTGCCTGGAAGCTCATCTGGAGCCGTGGGCCAGGGCCTTTGTTTCTTTGACGTGGGTCTTTCCATGGCTATGCAGCTTTGACACAGCATGGTGGGGCTGCTCCAGGAGCAAACATTCCAGGAGAATCAGGCAGAAGCTGCATTCTCTTTAATGACTTGCGCTTGGAAGTCATGTAGCATCACTTTCACTGTAGATCCAAGAGGAGGGACCACAGACCCTGCTTCTCAAGGGGATGAGTTTCAAAGAGTCACATATAGGATGGAAGATACTGTCTGGCTGTTTTTGGAAAATATAATTTGCTGCAGAAAGGTTCCCTAGAGGGTGACTGGCTGTGAAAATACAGCAGTTACCCTAGTTGTCAATCTTTCTCATTGGCCTTGTCAATATTTCCTCAACAGCCTTAATGATTTTTTTAACAGTTCATTTTCTTCTCTAGGTTCTTTATTGAATCTTTTTATGTATTCCCTTGGACATAAAACTAGAATACCATATAGACAAAATGTGGAACTTTTTTCATTTAACATTCTCTAAAAGGCCCAGGAAACATTCAGTTTTAACTTCCTAAGTCTCTTAAGTTACTTCCCTGAAGTAAAGGTGCTATAACAGACTTCGCTATTTTAATATTTTTCATAAAGAACTTTAATGCTGATAGTTTTCACTACAAGGCTTTACTAAATAAATTACCAACAAGGATATCAATTACTTGCATCAGTTCATTTCTTTGTATGGATAATTCAGAACTAAAGCAACTCTCCTAGGATTGAAGCAAGATAATAGAAATCTGAGAGATACTGGGGAATGGTTCATGCAAAAGTGAAATATTTCAAATTAGCGTATTTGGAGCAGTTCTCTAAGGTCAGTCTGTGCTTCTTGTGGCCTGCTTAGAATGTGTCACAGCTGATGGACTGATGATAATTTTTTGTATGTAACAAGAAGTTTCAACTTAACACCTACAGTTTTTCTTACTCCCACTTCCAAATCTTATTTTTTAAAAATGTTTTTCTTTAAAAAAAAAAAACAAAAGCCCCTTGGTAACTACAATTTAATATCAAGGATGTTTAGATTCCTAAAACTGGTGCAGTGTCTTACATTTATATGTCTTAACACTTAATGCCTCCCTCTCTAACACACCCATGTCATACTAATGAGGAAGAGATCGCTAATGTACCAGAATATGTTGCAATTAGCAAATGAATGATAATAATCATAGTTTATAATATTAAAAAGCATGTTTTGTTTATCTTGACAAATGTGCAGATTTTCCATTTTCCCTAAAGAGTTAAATTCAATTCAATAAATGCTTAATATTTCTGATGCGCTATTTGTAAGCAGAATTCTACTATCACATTTTAAAATTTATCTGCTAATAAAGAGATTACAGTTTCCAAGTTTTATCTATTAGAGAAATAGCCTGTCACAATAGGTACTAAGAGATTTGAGGCATTCAGATAAGAAATATTAAAATTCAGTAAGATTTTCACTGTATAATTTGAGCAGAACATGTATCTGTTAAATATTTGCATTGATTGTATATGAAGAAGCTGCTGTCATAGTATCTCAAGAAGTATCATTTTGGAACTATGATGAACTATGTAGTCCTTATGGAGGTAGCTAAAGAGATGGATTATGCTCCTGATTAATACTACTTTTGAGGTTTCAAAACTGCGCTCCATGATTTAAAACTGGAGATGCATTAGAACATCCTTTTTCAACTGGAGTAATTTACTAAGGTGTTACCAAAGAAAAAAACAAAGAACAGATATTTTGTCAAAACCAATAAATTTATTATGTGAAGTAACTTGCCTATACAGTGTCAGGTTTACAACGAAAGGACTATTAAAGACAGTATTTTCATTTTAGGTAAAAATCAATGCATTTTTTTTTCATTCACCTAAAATACTGTGACTGCTGTTAGTGTGCCGGGTACTGTTCTACATATGGGGATATGAGGTTAACA
The DNA here is from genome assembly GCF_002776525.5 of Piliocolobus tephrosceles. Lineage (NCBI taxonomy): Eukaryota > Metazoa > Chordata > Mammalia > Primates > Cercopithecidae > Piliocolobus > Piliocolobus tephrosceles. Next base: position 1,213,262 of record NW_022325420.1, on the reverse strand, counting down.
AAAGAGTCAAGGCTCCTTTTCTCATGGAGCTTATATACCAATGAAAGGGAAAAATAACACATATGATGTCAGAAAACAAGAAGTGTTATGGATAAAAATAAAGCATGATAAAGAGACCAAGAGGGCCTGGTGGGGGTGGCGGAGAGACAGGCTGACATTCTGCTGGTGCGCATGACTCAGTCTCTTCTGATTGTTACTGCTAAATATTTCTCAGAAGGGAATGCCACTTCAGACAGGCTGATCAGAGAATGCTTCTCTGAGATGATATTTGAGCAGAGACCTGAACCCATCAGTGAAACAACAGGACTCTAACACCTTGCCAGTGGAGGTCTCAACAGTCTAACTCTTTTGGAAAGTGAAAGAGTAGTAAGGTAAAAATGTTCACACTATCTGCTCCCCCAAATAACACAACTGGTCCTAAGGAATAATCCTAAACCTGGTGAAAAGCTTTTCTGCACAAATAAATGTTTATCATTGTATTGTAATAGGAAGGACCCGAAAGAGCCTAAAGAGCCAATATGAGGGGCCGGGCACGGTAGCTCACACCTGCAATCCCAGCACTTTGGGAGGCTGAGGCGGGCGGATCATGAGGTCAAGACATCAAGACCATCCTGGCCAACATGGTGAAACCCCGTCTCTACTAAAAATACAAAAACTAGCTAGGCGTGGTGGCTTGCGTCTGTAGTCCCAGCCACTTGGGAGGCTGAGGCAAGAGAATCACTTGAACCCAGGAGGCAGAGGTTGCAGTGAACCGAGATCTGGCCACTGCACTCCAGCCTGGCAACAGAGTGAGACTCTGTCAAAAAAAAAAAAATCACCAATATTAGGAAAATGATTACAAGAGCCATAGTATAAGCATAGGGTTTCTCTGTCTTGGCACTATTGACATTGTGTTCTGGGTGATTCTTTGTTGTGAGGACTGTCCTATGCATTGTTGAATGTTTGGTGGCATCTCTGGCTTCTACCCAGTAGTTGCCAGTAGCACCCCTCACCCTCTGGCCAGTTGTAATCATCAAAAATATCTCCAGACATTGCCAGACAGTGTCAAATGTCCCCTTCTTTGAGACCACTATACTGAATGGAATATTAGATAGCCTTGGCAATGGTAGGCTTATAAATTATGTGTAATAAAAAATGCCTGTATCACTATAAAAAGAAGCATAAAAATTCACAATGAGACCACAATTATAAAAATATAACAATATATGGAAAAAAGCTGTGAATGTGTTAAACACAAGGAATGAAATTTTGGTGTCAGATGGAAATAATTGAGTGAGACTTACCTGACTGACTTACCTGGCTTCATTTATTTTCATTTGTCTCATAACTGATTATTGCCTCAGAGTTAAGGATCAAGGAAAGAGAAAATGTTACTGTATCTGACAGGAACTTTCTTTTTAATCTGTTTCAGAATATATTTATTAACATTTATGTAAGAATGCATAATTGATATGATATACATGTTATTGCATAATTATTTTCTGTTGGACAAGACTCTCTAAGTCACATTACTAAATAAATAACCTTAAAGGGTAAAAAATTCTGTATCTCCTCAAAGGCTGCTTGTTCTTGGGACAAAGGCTAAGGGAAAAATAGACAAAACAATTAAGGTGACATGTACTACTGATTCAGATCAGCTTATGATTAGACATTGTGGGTGGTGATAAAACAAAACTGTAAAACAAGAGGACAAGGAGATAAGGTTAGAAAAGCAGCCAAGGAATTCAAAATTAACCTTGTGTCCTTCCTCCCTAGGAGGGGAAATAAGAAGTATATTAATTCTTTTTGTACCTTGTAGAGTGGCGCTTATCACCATTTGGGGATTTGTTACACTACTATTTATGGGACTTTTTTGTGTGCCTATTTCTATTTCATATCTCCCATGACTATTGCTTTAAAAGAAAAGCTCCCATAAAAAGGAAAGCTAATTAATTTAAACTCTATTTTAAAGACATGGTGAAGGTTTCTTGATATTGCTTGAGGTAGCTGGAGGCTCCCTGAAGTGTTGCTGCTACAGAGCAATGGTTCTGAAACTTTAGCATGCGTTAGATTGTTGGGCCCTGGCCCCCAGAGTTTCTGATAGTTAGATGGGAATTTGAGATTTCCATTTCTAACAAGTTCCCTGATTTTGTCGATACCACAAATCTGGGAATCGCATTTTGAGAGCCACTGGTTTAAACAAAACTTCTCTGGCTTCCTGTTCTGGGCTCTGAGCTGAGCATTCTTAGGGATCAGTGGGCTCCTTTGTAGGTAGTATTCTAAAACACTCCCGGCAGAGGGAGGGGACTGCTGCAAGCATCAAAGTCTGCCTGATATACTAATGATTCCATTTTCCTGCATTTCAGTTCCACGTGGCTCTTGGATCTTGATGATTTGCCTCAGCATGGGACCTCTTCTCTTTCCATTCTGAATTTTTTTTACCTCCTAGTCCTTGTCTGTCTATGCCTTTTCCAATCCCCTCCTTGACCTTTGCTTGTATTGGAGTCTCTGACTAGCAAATCTGCCTACTTCTAACTCCCAGCTACTTTCTAAACCGGAAGTTCCCAACATTTCTTGGTACATGATGCTCTTAATTCATCAGTAACATTTTCATAATTCTGTGTCTTGGTCCATTCAGACTGCTGTAATGAAATACCATAAACATGGTGGCGTACAAACATAGATTTATTTCTCACACTCCTAGAGGCTAGGAAGTTCCAAGATCAAGGTGACCGCAGACTCGATGTCTGGTAAGGGCTTGCTTTCTTATAGATAGCTGTCTTCTCAACATAATCTCACACAGTGAAAGGCGTGAGGGGTCTTCCTCAGGCATCTTTTATGAGGACAATGATCTCATTCATGAGAGCTCTGCCCTAATGACCTAATCACCTCCCAAAGGTCCTACTTCCTATATTATCACCTTGAGGGTGAGGGGATAAATTGTCAGGAGACATAAACATTCAGATCATAGCACTCCCCAAGCCAAAAGAAATACATAGTTGTTCTGTTCATTAAGTAGTTAAGTTCAAATAATTCAATAGTAAAAGTTTGTGCAGTGTCTGCACATATTGCTATGTTTTCCTCACAAATGGAAAGTTTTGTGACTTCCCTGTGTACCTCAATGCACAGTTTGGGATCCACCACTCTAAACCCTGCCCCATCTTACTAGCTGTTTTTTTTTTTTAATTTTATTTATTTATTTTTTATTTTTTGGTGCTATCATCATAGGGGGACCCACGTCCACAATTTTCTGCCACACATGCTTCAGCACAATGTTCCACAAGTAAACACAAATTAATGGCAATATTTATATTTATTTTTGCAATTCCTTAGATAAAAACCATTTGAACAATGTTTGGTAAGGTGTTATTCTCATAAAAACTTCTTTCAAAACAAAGGTATTTCTATTTTCCACAAAAGTTAAAATTACATGCTGAAACAAAGTTAATGACTTAGATAACACAATACACTGTCAGAAAACTGGTAGAGTAAGACTAGATAATGAACTACATCATTAAACTAAACAATTACACAGAACTAGAAAACTGACTCAGTAGTAAAATATAAAATCTACAATTATAAATATAAATTTGGTCCATGGAGACACTAGGGCAGTATTTACAATAAGTAACAGATTATTTCTACTTTAGGTGAATACTGCAGTTGTAAAATGTTGAATATCGTAGGGAAGAGTGTTTTATTTACAGTCTACTGTATTAAAAGTTATATTTCTAGCAAACCTGATGATTGCTACAAATACAGCTAAAAATTTGACACTAAAAACAAACATTTTCTGTAGTTGGGAATTCCTAATCTCTATAAATTGAAATTTTCTGTTAAAATCAACACAGAAAAAAATACCACGATTCCATTCTTAGAAATACTGTAAAATTCAATCATTTTAGTTCAAACATAATAAGTAAATTACAAGTCTTGCAAAAAGGCACACATTGTTAATGATATAAATTTGGCAGCAGAATCCTATGTCATGAAAGTTACTGTCAGGTGATGGGAAGTCAACAGATAACAGAACTAGACTGATTTTCCTGCCTAATTTTAGGAAGAGGAAAACAATGCTCAGATGTGAGTTCCCCCGCCCCTTTCTGTGTTAAACTAAAGACTCTAAGCTCTCAGCTATATTTCCATCAGGCAATGCTGCACCATTACTGTCCAGAGACGTGGACGGATTCTCTTCCTGCCTTGTGCTCACAAGGCTGAGGATCACTTTGTAGAGAAACTGATATTGCTCCTAGAGAACAGAAGATGGGAGGTTATAAACAGGACGCTCAGGGAAGGCATACAGTTCTAAAAAGAAGAAATATTTTTAGACACACTTCAGCAGTGTTCATGAAAGGGCAATGTGTTAAGGGCACTGTTATACTCAGCAGATGTACACAACTTACACTGATGTCTCTTTCTGATTAAATTAACATTGCAATTGGCAAACCATTCACTGACCTAGAAAATTAACCTACATACATTTGCCAATAAGTACTTAATTCTTATCCATGAAATCAGAAGGTGATGAGACAGGGTTCTGTTAACTTGTCGGGGAGACCGTTTGGCACTGGGCACCTGTAACTCACTAAGAAACAGGTTTCTTCTTCTTCCTCTACTTGTTAGCAAATCCACTGTGTCTGCCTCTTTATGGAAAGATCTCAGGAATGACTGTACTGTCAGCCCAGGGACCCATGTAGAATGCAGTCCTTCACAATATACACTGTTCACCAACAAGAAGAATTTCACATACTATCAGCCCGACTGGTCCTACGCCCTGCTATAAGCAAAGTTAAGTACCTGCTCTGCTGTGGTCTCAGAGTAGTGGCACATAGAAGAATGAAACAGTTTTTCTCTTACAAATGCCATCTCAGGCAGTTTGGGGAGAGGCAGCTGCAGAGAATCTGAACCAGTGAGCAGCATCATAGCTGAGAACCATTAGGCCTACAGGTGAAGCAGTGCGTAATTAAATGCATTCGCGAAATGTGCATCTCCGGAAAGCAGTTTCACGCAGCACAAGCTTGATACAACTCAGCGGTCCTGAATGAGACTTAATAGGGGCTCCTCTGCAGTGCATGTGCATGAAGATAACCCTGACCTCCTGCCAACTGGTCTGGGCTGGGGCTTTGAAGAAGGTCCCTTTATAAGGCCCTTAAACAGACCAAAGAGCTGAAGATGAGCCTATGACTTCTACATTCACCTAAGCTTATTTGCATTGTTTACTATTGTGCACAAAGGCAAACATGAGATTCAAAAGTTTTTATCCATAAATTTTCTGAAGTATACATTTTAAAGGTCTATTTTCTATGGATTGTGGACTTATAATTCAGCTTGAAAACTACATACTAATGTTATCAGTTAATAAGATCTTTCTTGATACATGGTAAGATTTCAGCAGCCTCTAGGAAGTTAGTAGTACTCTATCAGTGAAACATTTGGTTCACTGCCTTGTTACTTACAATGTCAGCGAAGACTCCTGGCCTCATCAGATTGATCATCTTGGCTACCTGGTAAACATCCACGGAATTTTCTTTCTCTAGTTGGTGCATAAGGGTTGTCAGAGCACAGAAAGTTCCTGCCGTCACTCCTCCGTGCCTTGTTAAAAAAGGAAAGGAACAAAGACTCCATTGAGATGCACTACTCACATTTAGAACTCTCAAAGCCTATAGCCTTGACAACTTGGCAGCAAAAACACTGAAAGTTTTAATGAATTGTCTCTCTTCGCTGTTTGCACAAAGAACTATGATTTAATCTGAGATACTGCCAAATGTTCATGATATTAGTAGTGGCATACTTTTCAGAAGTTTAATATTTGCTTATGGTTATTATTTGTATACTATGAAAGGGGTTAGCAATAATAAAAAACAAACTGAGAGTATCATATAAAGACATATATAATACATATATAATGTATATGTATTATACATTATATATAATACATATATAATATATGCATAAATACATATATAACAAACTGTATTTTATATATTTATAACATAAGTTCAGCATATGCATTTTTTATTTATCATGGAATCCTAGGAAGATTTATTGGATAAAGTTTCTCATTCCTGAAAAATAAAAATCTTATCAATTTCACTTCTATGCCAGGAAATCAATGACTGAAAATGACTCTCTGGTTTGCTCCTGTAAAATTTCACTGCTAAAACACTGACTTAGTATACAAAGTGTTCTCAGCATCAAATGCAAGAGAAGATACTTGTGATCATGACCCCATTCTCTGTCTTCAACAGGGACTTTAAGTGAAGTAAAAAAAAAAATGTTCTGTGTTAACTTTATTGATAAGATGCAGATAATCTACCATGGCTGAATCATCAGTGGGTCCAAAGCATTAGGTCTGTCTGAAGACAAGGGAAACATACATATGCCCAGAGAATGTGCAGGCGTGAAACAATGTTACATATGGAACTTACTCATCATGAACAATCATGGGCCCATCCCTATTGGCAGCTTCTTCTTTTATAACACTTACAAGTTCAAAAGTTTTACTAATGGGGCTATCTGGATTTGGCCATTTAGGACACTGAAAGTGCCTCACTTCAAGTACATAATCATCCTATAAGAAGAAAAAACAAAGTAACGTTAGTGACAGTTTACGAGGAGTGGAATCATTGAGGAAAATCAGGAATCACAGTAAGGTAATAAAATCCAATGGCAGGCATGAGTGAGCAGCCGTAGTTGCAGCACATTCTTCACCACAGAAGGAAGAAACAGTTGTGATGCCACATTTACCATGCATAGATTTACTCAGTAGAAAAAAAAGAAATTACTTTTTTTATTCTAAAAATAAACTCTGTGGGTGAAATATGCCAATGCTTACAAACCATGAAACTATGCACCAAAGATGTATTTGCACTGCTAACTTCAAATTTATAAAAAGAAATCGCTGGTGTTAAAATCTGTTTTGAAAATAGCATACACTTTCTTCATAAATTTCTTCATATATTTCTTCAGGCTTAAGTAAAAGAAGGAGATTGCATGACACAGTGAAGAAAACGCTGACAAGGAGGTAGAGATCTAGGTTCAACTCGGATCCCGATTCTGATTCTTACTTAAGTGACCAACAAGACTGTGACTTGATTAAATCCCCTAAACCTCTTACCCCCAGCTTCCAAAAGTGTACTTTAAAAAAATGATACATTTAAAAACAAGTAGCAGAACCTAAATTTTACATAAAAGTGCAAAGGGCCAAAATACCCAAGATACTACTAAAGAAGAAAAACAATAGAGGAAATTAACTCATCATATATCAAGAATTACTCTAAGTTATAAGAAGTAAAACACTGCCATTGTGGCTGAGGGATGAACAAAGTGACCAATGGAATAAAATAAATATCTAGAACAAGCATATGTGTGTGTGTGTGTGTGTGTGTGTGTATACATATACATGATATATATATAATATGAATGACTGAACTGATATTGCTAATTCATAAATAATGGTGGGACAATGGGTATCACCATATGGAAAATAATGAAACTGAACGCTTGTTTCACAAAATATAATACAAAAAGTCAATTTCAGGTGGTACGTTTAGAAAACAATGTAGGAGAGCATCTTCATGATTTCAGGGTAAACGGTATGTTTTAAAGATACTAAATGATGGTTTCCTTTTAAAGGCCAGGAATAAAAAGATCAATAAACTCATATAGATTAAACTTCAAAACTTTTCTTTCACTAAAAAAACAAAGAAAAAAAAAAAAAAGAATCACAAAGAAAGTAAAAAAGTCAAATCCCAAACTGGGAGAAAGTATTTGCAATATATGTAACTGACAAAGGATTAGTATCCACAATATAAGAAGACCTCTGATAAATCAGTAAGTGATAAATAATCTAACCGAAAAATGGGCAAAAATCATGAACAGACACAGTACAAAAGATAGAATCTGAATGGTCAATTAATTTATATACAAATATTATTTCTAAAACATTTTATGTAAAAATATTATTGATGTAAACAATTATGTAAAAATATAAAGTTATGTTGAAAACTTCATTTTCAACAAGAGAAATGCAAATTAAAACTAACAAGAGATGCTGTTTCATTCCTAACACAAGCACTGGTGAGGATGTAGCGATTCCAGATCACTCACACATTCCTGATGACAGGATACCTTGGTAGGATGACTTTGGAAAACAATTGACTTCTCTTAGTAAAGTTACAGAAAGTTGAAGATGATCCAACACAATAACACAGCAGGGGAATTCCCAGGGTATCCCCAAGGGGAAATTTTGCATGTGACTAAAAATATTCATATAGCACTGTTTGTAATAGCAAAACCAAACCAAGACAAAACACAACAAATAAGTAATAATTTGCATGTAAAATTAAAAAAAAAGAATATGTATTATCTGGAATGCTAAGCAGCAGCAGTAAATGAATTTGAACTACACCCAAATACGTGGATAAATCTCAGTAGGAAAATACACATAATTTATATAAAGTTCACAGATACTTAAAAGTAAGCAGCATACGTGTGAAGGAAAACAAGGGCAAGAGTTAAATGATAAAATAAGTCAAGAGAGCAATAAACACTAATTCAGGAAGAGGCTACTTCTGAAGTGAGGAGAGGATGAAGGGGATAGGGAGCACATGAGACTTGATGGTCAAGGCCATGTTCTATTTCTTAAAGTCAATGGTGGGTAACAGTAATTTAACATAATTGTTAAACCTTGTACATATAATATAAACACCTCAAATATATTCAATATTTAGTAAATTCTTAAAAATAGTCCTCATAACAAATACATAAATAAAAGGCCCCTAGCTTTTGAAAGCTCAGTAGCGTAGACCTTCACTTGTCTACTAACCTCAAATGTTGTGATATTTGGGTAAAGTGCTTAAAAATGTCTGAAGTTAATGAAACTGTCCACTTTAGTCTTTCCTTCTTTTTTGATCTTTGTTATAGAAATATATCTATATTGATTTCTGGGTTGGGCTCCTGGATTATCAAGTTGTCCATAATAGCTGATTTACATAGATGAGACACACTGAATTGGGATCAATCAGGAATCTGTGTTATCTAGTTTATTTTCTGCATAATATTAGGAGAAAAACAGTGCTAATTTCCCAGTGCTGAGCAACATATTAAACATGATCAGTGATCAGGATAATGGGTGTGACAAGATAATAGGTATCTAACGATTATTACTCTTGTAATAGGCTTTCTTACTAACTAGGAATAATGAGAAGAAGGTATGAGAGACGGCAGATGTAAATGGATGCTACTAAAGTGATCAGGGAATAATCAGAGGTAAAAATTAGCATGGAATATTAAGAGCTCTCAGGGATCTTAGGGGCCTTCTAGTTCCTGCCCTTCATTTTACAAATAAAGACCTAAGTCTTTTTTGTTTTAATGAGATAGGATACTATTCCACTGCTATGCTGTTTACATTATTAGTTATTTGTATTATCAAGTTTATATGTATTGGTCATTTAAATATTCTAGAGAATAGAGAATCTTCTTGTATACCATATATGTACTAGTTTTCAGAACTAGAGAAAAGTGAAACATTCAAATTATTTGGAACATGATTTAATGTTTGTCAGATTGAGAAGGTACTCTGAATCTCACATTCCTTAGACATCATTATTAGTATCTTTTAGTATTTTACTATAGCTCTACGTAAATAAATTATTGACAAAGAATCCAATAAGATATTTGCATATAATTAAGAGTTTAGTAAAACAATGTATTATCTTGTAGATAACAGCAGTATCTTGTGTAACAGACAACCAAGACTTAAGTAAAATATTCCTAGTTCATTGTACTTCATGTTTTCAAAGCACTTCATTTATCAACGTATTACATCACTATCACTCATCAACTTTCTACATTGGTAGAGAATAGTAAGTTTCAGTAGGTAGTATTTTCCCCATTTGACTTAGGAGAGTTTAGGCAAGTAGTATTTTTCCCATTTTACTTACAAGGTAAGGGCTTACATTAAAAATGAGAATTAAAATTAATACATTTATTCTCTTACTGTGTTTATTTCCCATCTACGTTCTGTCAATCACTAATCTGGAGTAAATGAGCTTTGATTTCCTGTGTGTGTAAAATTCAGGAATGATGCAGTGATGATTAACTGTTCAATGATTCTATACCATTTTGAAAATGAACGTGACAAGGTAATTTGATTATTTGTGTAATTGTCTCAATTGGGAAAAAATCAGAATCATGCTTTTCATTTCTAGGAAAGATCCCTAGATTAGAATATGTTTAACATGTGTTTAAGATAAAAACCATGTCATTTAACTTATACCCTTACCTGTGTAGCTTCTAAGATAAAGTCCTGAATTATAAGTTTTTCCTCATTAGTTAGACATTTGTGTTCTTCAGCCATAAGAGTGACCTTAAAGCTCTCACAATTTATAGGCTCATCTTTATTTGGCCAGTAAACAAATTCATCTTCTGCCTGGAGAATTGCAAATGAAAGAAGAGTCTATATTTTAATTAAATGCCCAATAAGTCAGATTGTGAAATAAAGTTAATTGGTTGGCACAGAAATTTCAACTCCAATTTTTCTTTGAATCTGAATATTTACTCTTAAAATCTTCCTGGTGCCTTCAACTAGATTAATGTGCTGAATAAAATATCACTCTTAGGAACCCAAACTATTGCTTTATTATTTTATGGTCTTAGCTTATCAACAACAATGATAAGCTTATTGCTTCTGTAATTGACAACTGAGTAGAGAAGATTCAAGTGATTTTAAGAGCTCAAAAATTTCCAGCCTCATGCATAATGGTCACACAATAATTTTATAGACAAGAACTGAATATCAAAGCTAAGTAAACATGTAAAGCCTAAATGAAATACTTACTTGATTTTACTCTTCGAGTTCTCCAAACACATATAAAGAGGGGGATAGGATATCCCTGCTTTTCTCATACTAAAAAAGTCCTTCCTATACTAGGAACTCTCTTAATTCTAACTAGGTCTTTTTTTAAAGAAAAAATTAGGCACCTCCTTAAACTCAGGTAATCTCTAAATATTCTAATACATTTTATTTTAAAAATGTAAATAGAAGCATATAGGCTGATTTCTTTCATGGCTGTGATTCTAATTTTCTTAAGCAATGTCACAAAACACATACGTTGAAGTTAATTTAAATTTACTTTCATTTAAAACTTTTATTCATCACTTTGACCTAGGAGACTGTATAATGAAAGCAAGCCCAACAGTAGAAGGGTATGCCTTCAATGACATTAGTTTATTAGTCGAAAACAAAATTGCTCTGCTTGTTTGTATGCTGGAGTTTTCGCTATTTGTAACCTGATATTCCCCTGTAAAGAAAGTCCCAAGAGAGGTCTAAGGGACTTACCATGTTTTGGCCATCAGGAATCATCACCACCAGTTGGGCATTATGGTCCCATATCATCCTCCAGAAATCCTTGATGGTATGGAGGAGAGGGTGCTGGGTAATGATGAATTCATTGCTCTGGTAATAGCCCTACAAAACCAAAGAGAAGACAAAAACAACACTGGTGTATGCCTTTAAACATTCAGATAAACATTTATACATCAATGGATCTTAAGTCAAAATAGTCTTTTGAATTGCAGATTGTGTCTATGTGTAGTAATATGATTATTATAGCCAATGCTTACTGGGCACTTCCTATGCTAGGTGTGACACTACGTGTTTTTTGTTCTCTTAAGTCATTTGTTCCTCACAGCAGTACTGTGAGATAGGAACTGTGATCCCCATTTTACAGAAGATTAAACTGAGGCTTTAGAAGTTAAGCGTTGTGCCCAAGTTTGCCTTAAGAAGTCAGACGTAGTATTCAGGGTTACCTATCATCTTGGAGTGAATGTTGATGATTTTTACCTTTCCTTGGCATCCCTTTTAAATATAAGTTGGACTTTGTTATGCCAGAAGCAGGGTTCAGTCACCCTTGATACAGTTTCCAGTTCTACACTGTCCCATCCACCAGTTCCTTAAAGTGATCGATTCAAGTATCTAACTTACAAAACTGCTCCATAGTGACCATTTCACTACGGAATAGCCTGCTTGGCTGGCCTTGCTGACCCTCACACCTACCTGGACTTCGCAGATATGCCACAGTAAATACCTCTCGGTCACTACATGACCTCCTGGGACTTGTGCCTGCTTGCTTTAAACCCATCAAGTAAAACTCCCCATGGAAAACCTGCTTGGACAATGCCCTGGACCCAATAAAGGCATTGGTCCATGGGTCCTTTCCTCTCTTTCCCTGCTTGCTCTGCCTAAGCTCTATGCATGTGGCCTCCAGTGCCATGAACTCCTCAGGGTCCATAAATACTAAAAACTCTGAACTTTCACACTGTGTTTCTGTCATTGAAGACTTCAGGTGAGACTGCTCAATGGAACCCATGCAGGTGAATCCCATATTGGTGCTCTTTCGTCTGGGCCTCTGGTGGTCACTGAGGATAGTAGCTATCAGCTAAGCTGATAGAGAAACTTGAACAGTTTCATTAAAAACAAACCTCTAGCTGTACACCTAGCAAACTGCTTCGTGGATACTGTCTCTTACTCCACAGAGAGTGGAAAATCTACAGGAGAGTTTACATTTCCCACTTCGGTGTTCAGACAGCTTGGTTGCCCCTACAAGACAGGAACCAGGGAGACACCTTGCATATTTTGCTACAGATACCGAGAAGCTAGAGCTATTGGATTAATTGTGATATTTATATTGTTACTAAAGTCCTGGCTCTTCTAGCTCCTTCTGCTTTCAGATCCCATTCCTACCATCCAGTGGCTCATTTGAAATGTGAATGTATTTAGATGCCACTACCACACATCCCTGTGTTTCCTGCATAGATATTCCTTAACGTTTTCTTTGCTGGATAAATAGAACAGAGGTTTTGGAGTAAGAATTAGGAGGTTTTCATCAGAAGCCAAGCTCCGTGATTCACTGACCTTAAATGTTAGTGAAGGTCACACAACAGCTACTAAAACACTCATCCCTAACACAGAAGATGTAAATGCAGAAGAAAAGCATTGTATCTTTAGAAATCCAGGTCCCAAAATGAGACAGTGTCCTCAGTGACTTCTCTGACTTACCATGATATAGGAGGCATTGATGTAGTCTGTGCTTTCTCCACTCAGGGATGAAATGCCAACTCTTGATCTTTCCACTGGAACACAGAACATTCATGGTAAAACGAAAACAAAAACAAAACGAAACAACAAAATAACCCGTGCTCACAGCACTGTACCATCTTTTCCCCATGCCAGATGTAAAATATAGCTGCATTTTTCAAGTTGAAGTGTCTCTGATCTGTAAGCTAATTTTTCTAGACATTTTGCATTTTTAGATAAGACTTCAGGGGTTTATGAGTCCTTCGGAACAGTTACATATTGGACAAAACAAGAAATATCTGAACGTGCTCCATTTGCTCCAAAGGTATACAAATATTGCCAAATTTCCTACAATGCATTTTTATTTTAAAAAAGTTGTTTTTTCAAGGTTCAACACAACTTACCAGGGATGATGGAAGAAGTTCGATTCTTTTCCCTGTTGCATTGCTTTAGGGCTGTAGAATAGTCACTCTGCTGTATATTTGACTGACTTAGGAGCTGGGCAAGAGAGTAAAAAAATATATAGGTTATTTCATTTAAGTCCCCGAAATACTCAAACACACACACACACACACACACACACACACACACCCCAATCAAGATAAGATACTGACTAAAAATATATATGAAATATTTTCCAATAATTCCTTGAATTAAACCTTGTTTTAGTGAACTTTCTGGAGCTTCTATGTTTTACACCAGGGGAGTTAGAAGAAGCAAAGAAATCTCAAGTAATTCTTTTAGCATTGAGAGAATCTTCCTTACGGCTTCCACTATAGATGTGCAACCTCCATTTCCTCTCTTTAAATCTGACACAGATGTTTGGAGGTAAATTACATCGTGTGTGTGTATATACATATATATGTATATAATTCAATTTTATTTATTCCTTCTAACAGTTACTACTCCATTATATGAATAGTCTACATTCTGTTTATCTACTCAACTAGTGAATGTTTGGGTATTTGCAGTGTTTTGCGATTCTATAGCTTTACAGCTATGAGCATCTCCTGTATGTTTCTTAATGTGCACACGTGTAACGGTTTCCATAGAGCATTAGGAGTATTCAGTGTTTAATTTTTGACAGTCGGATAAATGAAAAATAATATATCATGGTTTTGATTTACATTGTCTTAATTTCTGTGAAATTGTGAATTTTGGTGCTCATTAGTCATTAAGATATCTTCTCTGATGATTGCCTTTTCATATTTTTACTTCGTTGCCACTTATTAATTTGTAGGGGGTTCTCACTGTCTTGAATGTAAATCTATAGTGTGTAAAAAGTTGGAATCGTCTTCAGTTTCTTTAGTAACACAGAGATTTACAGCCAATTTATTTTTCTTCAATAGCTTTCTGCAAATTATTGTTTTACTTAAGAAGTCCTTCTCTATCCTGAAGTTATTAAAAAATACTTTCCAATGTATGCCCTGCCCTGCCTTCCCCTCCCCTCCCCTCCTCTCCTATTCTCTTCTCTTCTTTTTTGAGACAAGTCTCCACTCTGTCGCCCAGGCTGGAGTGCATATAGCTTCGACCTCCTGTGCTCATGAGTTCCTCCTGCCCCAGCCTCCTATGTGGCTGGCACTACAGACGTGCACCACCACACCTGGCTAATTTTGGTATTTTTTGTAGAGATGGGGTTTCACCATATTACCCAGGCTGGTATCAAACTCCTGGGCTCCAGCAATCCGCCTGCCTTGGCCTCCCAAAGTATTGGGATTACGGGTGTGAGCTACTGTGCCCAACCCAATATTTTCTTTTCTAAAATGATCTTACAATAGTTATAAAGGTTTGCTTTCACCTTTAGGTAGTTAATCCACCTTGAACACATTTTAATGTTTGAGGAGTGGTAGAGATATAATGTTACTTTTTTTGACATGAAAATTTTCCCAATGTTATTTGTAGAATAGTCTGCTGTTTCTTCACTGATATGTAATGTTATCTCTACCACATAACAGATTTCCTCAAATGTATCATTCCTCTGCTAGATTCCTCCATTTTCCAATACTATTATATCACATCATAAGTCTTCCATATACAGTACAACAGAATTCTTGTATTATTATTTCCTTTTCAGTGTGGATGAGACATTTTGGCTCTTTAATTTTCCATGCTAAATTAAAATCTGTTCTACATTTTCCATGAAAAATCCTGCTGTAAATTCGATTGATACTGCATTGACTTCTATAGTCAATGTAAGGAGAAGCACTATTTTAATATTTCCATGTATCAACATTATATTTTATTTGGGCCTAACTTTATGCTCTTCAATTTACTTTTATAAATTTATATATTTAGTGCACATTTTGTTAAGTGTCTTTTTTGAGATGATGAAGTTTTTGCTACTGTTTTGTTATTGTTAATGATTGGGTTTTTTATTGTTCTAACACATTTTCTAATCACTCAAAGCTAACAAATAACAATGCTATTGATTTTTATGTATGTTTGTTAAACTCTAATTAAAGATAATTATTTTCTCTTTTGTTTCTCTCGATATTCTTTGCAGGTAGTTATATTATCTATCTGCAAATCCTTTTCTACCATTATACATCTTTCGAGTTTAATCCAATTTCCAGGATGAGTTGAATAGTAGTGCCAATAATTTACCTTCCTTATCTTTTCTTGAATCTATTATGAGCATTTCCAGTTTTAATTTTTATGTGTGATGTTTATTGTAGTTTTATGATAGACACTTTCTAGAAGGCTAAGAAAGCTTTCTTCTATTTCTGGTTTACTAAGAGTTTTTTTTTTTTTTTTTTTTAACTGAACAATGTAGAATTTGACTACTTTTCCTGTATTAATTGACAGGGTCATGATGTTTCTGTATGTAAATATATTAATAAAGCATCTTTCATTTTTGGAATAAACCCTATAAACTCTACTTGCTCATGATATTAAAGAAATACACTGCTGGATTTGAGTTGCTGATATTTTAAATAAGATTATTGATACCAGTCTATAAGTGTCTTATTCTGTCTTTGTTCAGTTTTGGTATCAAAGTTATATTTGTCCAATAAAATAGCTGGGTTAGTTTTTCACCTGGATTTTTTATGCTAACATTTGGAATTTTATGTTCCTTAAAAATTGGCAAAATGTGACATCAAATTCTTTTGGGCCTGGTTATATTTTGAAGGTGGGATTTTAGGCAGCTCATTTGATTTCCTCAATGGCTATTGGCCTAGTTAAATTTTCTATATATATATATATATATATATATTTTTTTTTTTTTTTTTTTGAGACGGAGTCTTGCTCTGTCGCCCGGGCTGGAGTGCAGTGGCTAGATCTCAGCTCACTGCAAGCTCCGCCTCCCGGGTTCACGCCATTCTCCTGCCTCAGCCTCCCGAGTAGCTGGGACTACAGGCGTCCGCCACCTCGCCCGGCTAGTTTTTTGTATTTTTAGTAGAGACGAGGTTTCACCGTGTTAGCCAGGATGGTCTCGATCTCCTGACCGAGGCCCGTCTCGGCCTCCCAAAGTGCTGGGATTACAGGCTTGAGCCACCGCGCCCGGCCAAATTTTCTATATATTTTTAGAGTATTTTTATTATATTTTTCCTTTAGAATTTTTTCTATTTTTCATTTCTTTGGGTACATAAAAGGTGTAATATTTATGGAAAACATGAGGTATCTGATACAGGTATACAATGCATCATTATCACAGGAGGGTAAATGTGGCATCCATCACCTCAAGCATTTAAGCTTTGTGTTACAAACAATTCAATGAATGCTTTTAGTTATTTAAGAATATACAATAAATTATTCATTTATATATTCATTTATTCATTTCATATAGGTTTTCAAATGTATTGTCACAAATATGTTCATAGTATGCTTCTGTGTTTAAAAACGTTTCTAAATTATATCTCTATATATATATACCTCCCTTTGTCAATCTGGACACAGGTTTGTCTATTTTAATCCTCTTTTGACAGAACCTACATTAGGTTTTGTTAAAGCTTTATTTAATCATTTAAATTTTCTATTTAATTTTTAAAACTTTCAAAATGTTATGTAGTGCTTCTTTTGACCTTTAATTCTAAAGATTTTAAAATTTCCTCTTAAATATGTATATTATTTACAAGGGCATTTTTAATGCCCAAATATCAAATTTTTTAGGGAAACTTTTCATTGTCAATTTCCAATTTTTACTGTATTACATTGTGAGAAAATGACTGGTATGATATAGATTCCTTGAAATTATCTCCCTTTTCCCTCTGCATCTATTAACAGTTTTATTTTAGAATATGTGTGCAATGGGCCAGGCGCAATGGCTCATGGTTGTAATTCCAGCACTTTGTGAGGCCACAGCAGGCAGATCGCTTGAGCTCAGGAGATGGAGACCACCTGGGCAACCTGGCAAAACTCCATCTCTACAAAAAATATTTTAAAAATTAGCCAGGCGTGGTCGTGTACACTTGCTATAGTCCTAGCCACTCAGGAGGCTTAAGCTAGGGAGAGGAAGGTTGCAGTGAGAGATTGTGCCTCTGCACTCCAGCCTGGGTGACAGAGGGAGAACCTGTCTCAATTAAAAAAAAAAAAAAAAGGAATATATGTACAACACCCACCACATACACACGCACACACACTCACCTTCTCTTCACAGAGAATAGAAACCACAGAGTACTTTCTCAGCCTCCAGCCTTAGAGCCTATACATGTACTACTGTAAACACTTGGGTTTTACTGCTTTTGAACACTAATTCCTTTAACTGTGTCTTGAATCCTGCCTCTTTGTACCACTCAGGGTCTCTGCACACTCCAATTATTTCCCAAGAAGCTCTCATGTCTCATATTAAGACATAAGCAAAGAAATCCCAAATAAATACCCCCCACATCTTACTCTCTAACTCCAAGTTTTCTTATAGTTATCTTAATCATTCTGTCCAGAGTAAACATTTTTAAGAGCTATATAATTGTCATTAATTCCTCAAATCCATTTATTCCTTAACTCCCTGTAATCTGGGATCAATGCTATACTTTCCAAATGGCTCTTAGACAAAGGTCATCAATGACTTATTTCTAAATCCAATGGCCTCCTCCATTCCCAACATACTTGATTTGTCATTAGCACTTGCCATCTCTGTTCACTTCCTCTTTCAAGAAACATTATTTACTTTGGATCCTAGTATACCCCGCTGTCCCAAATTTTCTCCTACCTTCTGATGCCACTTTTCCCCCTTTATTTGTGGGCTGGCCATTCATTGGTTAATTAAAATCTTTTCTTAAGTAATCCTTTCTAACCTTTCTTAGACATTTCATTTTTAATTGGCTATCTTATCCAATTCCAAGTCTTCAAAGAACCATGTCTAAGCTGATTACTCCCAAATCCATTTCTTCAGGCCAGACCTCTCTTATCCTTTAGACCCAGTATCCAACTGCCAAGTATACATGTTTATTGGGACATCTCCCAAGAACCTAAAAATAAGGTAGATTTAGAAATATCTCATCATCTTCTCCCTCACCACACCCCTCAAGAATGTACCACCTCCTGTTCCTGAATTCTCAATCATGGTGAATGACATCATTACTTTCCCAGTGCCCAAGCAGAATCTGAGTAGTTATGCTTGTGTCTTTTCTCTCCTCTCTCTCTGCAATGTCCAATGAATCACTAAATCCTCTTAAATATATCTTACACAATTCTCCCCGGTAAGTTGCATCCTTATCTGTACTCCTACAGCATCCTGTTTTACTTCTATAATGGCATTTTTCAAACTATTGTGTTTATCTGTTTCTTTCTTTCTTTTTTTTTTTTTTTTATTAGAGACAGGGGTCTCACTCTATCTCCTAGACAGGAGTGCAGTGGCACAATCATAGCTCACTGTAATCTTGAACTTCTGAGCTCAAGCAATCCTCTCACCTCAGCCTCCCGAGTAGCTAGGACTACAAGCTCATGCCACCCACCCAGCTAATTTTTTTATAGAGACAGGGTCTTGCTCGGTTGCCCAAGTCAGTCTCAAATTCTTGACCATGGTCTCCCAAAACAGACGAATAACAGATGTGAGCCACTGCACCTGGCCTGTTTGTGTTTTCTTACCTGTATTTTCTATTAGATTGCAGGCACCATAAGACTAGGAGCTGGGTGTGCTTTTTTTTTTATTTATTTTATAAATTCATGTTTGCATCCTAATAACACAAAAGGCTGACATCTGGTAGGTATCTAATAAGTAGTTGTGGAATAAACAGATATTCAATATATTTCAAGGAAATTTTCTATGGATAAACTTGAATAGATATCTTTTTTATGGGATGGTGCACACACACACACACACACACACAAATACATTTCCCTATTTATGATGCTAACAGGAAAGAGAGTAAAATATCTCTCTTTTCAATTGAATTCTGACCTTATAGTTAATATTTTCATTTTGATCCTGGATTATTTAGCTTACCATATCATTTTTTTTAATGCAACTACACAGGGGCAAATCATATTTAAATGAGAGTTTTGTTGAAATGGGTAATATTGTGTGTGTGTGTGTATGTAATTTATTTAGGGAAAAGATATCTTTACAACTTAATTACATTTTAACATTTCTTTATTATCTGAAACCCAACTGCATACTCTTTCCCCCCTTAAGGCATTCCTTTATGACTGAGATAAACTTGGCTGAGTAAAACATGTATGACTTTCTGACAACAGGTTCTAAGCTCAGTACTGACCCCAATCTTTCTCTTACACCTCCAAAGGCACACTGTGCAGTAATTTAAAAGGCAAACGGCCCAAAGGAATTCATGGTGGCTAACAACCTATGCTATAGACTGGGGAGCAAAGCAGGAGAGTAAGTGAAATCTCAACATTTGTTAACTCTCCTGGGTTTTTCTAAGGTCTTCCGAATTCTTCCTAGATATTCATTCTTCATAATTTGGCCCTATTTCTCCAGGAACTCTGAGAAGTAAGCGGATAGCACAGGAACAATGTGGAGTGAAATAATATAGCCCCTATTCCTGTGGAAAGCTACGATTCTGCAAATGCTTCGGTCTCAGCTGGCAGGTCTAGTAACACCTGCTTTCTGAATTCTTTGCCTACTGATTTCTGAAAGTCAGAGAGCTGGTATTGTGGGAAGTACAATATGGACAAAACGTGCTCTTGTCTCTGGCTTATGGCCTTGAGACAGGGTGAGGGGGAGAAACTGGGGTTGAAGAAGCTATTATTCCAGTGTGGGCTACTCTGGTCCAGGGGTTTCAAGTGAGACACAGTTTTATTCCAAAGAGTATCAGGAACAGCCTGAGCCACAGCACTCATGTTTAAGTGGTCTGCTTTTTTTCAAAGTAAAAAGAGCACTTATATAGTCTGTTTTACAAGTTCTTTCTCTTCATTCTCTTATGCTCTATGCCCCTCTTTTCTCGACCAAGTTTGCATTTATAAAAGTTAGTTTAAAGTTTCTGAGAACTTTTCCTCTTGCTACTCAGAATTATGTTTCTCCTTGAAATTCACCATGCGGCACTGTAGCCCACAGTAAGGAACAATGATGGCTCAAATACAAAGCCATTGTACCCACACTGCCCACTCAACATGACCCTGTCAACTCAATGAGAAGATGCAGGGACATTCAGTTCTGTAGTGACATCCAAGAGGCTTCCAAGAGGACTCACCTGGAATTGTTTCTCTAGCTTTGTTTTGCCTGTTGGTCCAGGAATGAGGAGTGCATTAACATAGGCATGAATATGACTGTCCAGCACCTCAGTTTCTTTACTAAGTATGGCCTCAACCAGTGTATCATGAATGAAGACATATTGCTCCTGGCAAAACAATGACAATAAGAAACATTACTTCAAGTTTTCCTCATCTGTATCTACCTACAAACATGGTAGCTTCCATTGACAGACAAGGAGAGTTTTACAGAATGGGGGAAGACCCACAAAAAAGATTGCTTACTAAACCTGAAAAGAAGTCAGAGAGAGGAAAGGAAGTGGTCACAGAAGAAAGAACCTCTTCTCACTCCTTACCTCTGCATTTATTGTGTATTGTTGGCAATACACAATAGGGTAGGAGGCAGGAAGAGTTGGCAAGGCAAAGCAATGTCCTCTCTACCTATCCTTCAAACTTGACACCTCTACACTTTGTGAGAGGGCTTTCCTGACTTCTATACTTCTGGTGGGCCTACCCCTTCTGGCAATGCCAACTCTCCTTTTCACTTGTCATATATAACTTAACTCAATTTCATATATAGTTGTTAATAGTTCTCTGATATTTCATATATGGAACTCTTCCTTGGTCTTGTATCACCAGAATGTCATTTTTTAACTTTTATTTTAAGTAAAGGGGTACATGTGCAGGTTTGTTAGACAGGTCAACTTGTGTCATGGGGTTTGTTGTACAGATTATTTAATCACCCAGGTATTAAGGCTCATACCCATTAGTCCATTAGGTATTTTTCCTGATCCTCTCCCTCCTCCCACCCTCCAACTTCTGAAAGGCCCCAGTGTGTGTTGTTCTCCTCTATGTCTCCATGTGTTCTCATCATTTAGCTCCCACTTATAAGTGAGAACATGTGGTAGTTGGTTTTCTGTTCCTGTTTAAGTTTGCTCAGGATAATTGATGGAAGGAAGTTTGGTGTGGTTTCGTTTTGAAGCCCACTCAGCCATTGGTTTCCAATTGCTTTCAAGCTGCCATTCATAGGTTTCGATTTAAGTTCATTTTAATTTAGAAGCAGTGAAGACAAAATGCAGATTTGCTGACATTGTTCTGTCACTTATGGGTAAACTACATGGGCTTAAAATGGATATAATTTAAGCATAATTTATATATTTTTTAAAAAAGAATCCATTCATCCACTATGTGTATGAAGAACTTGAGATTTTTGCTATCAAGGGTGTGTGTGGACCACTCTACTTAGACTTTTGCTGTATCTTCTCTGTGACCAGTGTCATTTTAAAAGGTATTCCCTATTTGGGGTCACAAAATAGACAAAATTTATCTGGCTCATTCATGACATAGCTGCAGTTACTGGTGTTATGGGTTGAATGGTGTCCCCCTGGAAAGATATATTAAAGTTCTAGCTCCCTGATAATTCAGAGTGTGATTTTATTTGTAGAAAAGTTTGTTACAGATGTAATTAGTGAAGATGAGATCAACTGGAGGAGAAGGATAACTGGTACGCTTATAAGAGAAGGAAAATTAGGTTACAGAAACAGACATAGAGGGAGACAGCCAAGTGAAGACTGAGAGTGGAGTTGTGCTGCCACAAGCCAAGCAATGCATGGGGCTACCAGGAGCTGAAAGAGGCAAGGAAGAATCTTCTCTAGGCTTCTGGAAGGGCATGGGCCTGCAGACATCAGAACTATGAGACAATAAACTTCTGTTGTTCTAACCTACCCTGTGTGTATTACTTTGTTTTGCAGTCCTGGGAGATGAATACACCTACATTTTAGTGACGTTTCCATACCTTAGATGAATAAAGTTATCCTTTTAAAAATCATACCTCAGTTTGTACCAAATAATTTCTTTGCGAACGGATGTGTTTTAAGAAGCCAAATATGTTGACAGTTCCTTCGTGCTGAATCTGCTGCAACATACTGTCTAGCACAATATATGTGCCTGTTCTTCCAACTCCAGCACTGAAGAGAGGACAAGGAAATAAATATTTCAATGTTAAGCATAAAATAAATTTGAAAAATAGATCACTACTGGTTGTCATGTTGATTAACTTCCTTCTTCAAGCAAGTGAACCACACAATAAATTTAGCAATTCAATATTGTAAACAGTTTAGTAGTTAAGCATAATGCTTTAAACAACAAATTTAAAAGTGCCCTTTCTAATGTTCTGTCATGTGTCTAATTGCAAAACAACTTCACTATTTCTGCTGGAGATTTTAAAATTTTCAAAAAAAGATATTTATTATTCATTGTATATTGTACGTTCAAAATATTATGTATCAGAGTGTGGCAAATAGATATGTAATCTGACAAAATGAAAGCTTCAGCTTCACCAAATTCTGAAAAGAAAAGGTCCCTAGGTCTATGTTTCCAGGTAGACACATTTGTAAAGGTTTCCGCGTTAATGGGAAAAAGAATTTGATAAAGCTTTCTGCTGAAAATATCATTTCAGTGAGATTGTGAGGAATAAAGCATGACTTCAGTTATTTCTAAAGGGCCATTATCTATCGACTTCTTCAAAGCCTCTAGCAGAGGGACAGAATTCACAGACAGGGATTCTTTTCAAATGTTCCGACAAGTAGGAAGTGCTAGAGTGGAAAATTAGCACCTGCTCTGCACAATAGCCTGGTCCTTCTCCGTTTGCTAGGAAACAATCCCTGACCTTCAGCACTATTTTTCTTGCATCTTCCTGTTTTCCTCAGTTTATAATCAGGCTAACAGATTAAAAAACCTCAAGATGGGTCTCTCAAATTTAACTCCTGAGATGGTAATTAGAATGTGTTAGGTAAGCTATATGAAAGGCAAACACTTGCTTCTGTAAAAGCATGCTGCTTTGATAATAATACTTCACATAGAAATAAATTTGATTTTTGTGATCACAAGGCTTGGCACACAGTCAGCACTCAATAAATATTAACTGCTATTATTATTTTAACTAAAAACATTAAATAAGGATGTTTAACATATTTTTCCTCTTGCATTGAAACATCATTATTTCTATTTATCAATCTGGTCTTGGAAATTAAAAAAATCTTGGCAACAATGAATTGACAATACATTCAATATAATGTATTAGAACCCAAGAAAATGAAAAAGGAATTCTGGTCCCAGAGTGTTTAAAAACTACTTAAATATATTTTGCCAAATTTCTCACAATTTGTGTGCTTTGGCTTCTGTGATGCAAGGCTGGCATAATAACGCTAAAAAAGACTTTTAACTCCTAGGGACAGGGGCTGTAGCTCAAGCATTTTTATCCCATGCTGTTATATGTTGAGGTAAATATTGGTTTAACAACAAAAACGTTGTTCCACCTGCCTCAAATAGTTAATAAGCTGAAATCCATTTGAACAATTAAATAAAATAATCAACATCAAAAAATATGTGGTGCTTAGAAATATTCAGCCATCCAGTTCTGAGTCTGGCATGTTCATTTCCTAGTGATCAATACTTATGAAAATGAACACATAATTTTATCACCCTCACTTCAAGAAATCATTTCCGTTTTGGCAAAAGCTTTGTTCCATTGATTTCCTTTCTGCAAGTATAAGCAGTTCTATGGGTTTAGAGGTACATCTCTGAGACTCACCTGCAGTGGACGACAACAGGCCCCACTGCATGGCGCTTGGCATAGGCTGCCTTTCTCACAAAGGTCAGCACCGGCAGGGAGTACTCTGGTACTCCCATGTCAGGCCACTGCGTGTAGTGATACTGTGTGACCACACGTCCACTGGGTCTTCCTTTCTGGGAGCCCTGGAAAAGTTCAGACAGTTAAAAACAGTCAAACACACACACACACACGCACACACAAACACACACACACACACACGGTTCTTAAACAGCAAGTCAGGAGTCATAGCTTGATTTGATGTTGAGGGTCCATAATGAATGAAAAAAAGTAGAGTGTCAATTGTGATCATTAATTTTGTGTCTACTTGGCTATACTATGGTGGCCCATGTTTGGTCAACACTAGTCACACAAAACGTTGCTGGAAAGGTATTTTTTTTAGACGTGATTAACATGTAAGTCAGTAGACTTTGAGTAAAGCAAATCATAGTCCAGAATGTGGGTGAGCTCCATTCAACCACTTGAAGGCTGTAAGAACAAAGACGGACAGGTTACCTGAAGAAGAAAGAATTCTTTTCCACAGTGCAACGTAAAGATCCTGCCAGCATTTCTAGGCTGCCAGCCTGTCCTACAAATTTAAGATTTGCTAATCCCCATGATCGTGTGAGTCAATCCTTAAAAATATAAATCTCTCTATCTCTCTATTCGGTTGGTTCTGTTTCTTTGAAGAACCTGAGTACACATTATTCTTCGTGTTTTCTTTCTTTTTCTTGTTTCACTCTCCAATCTTTTTAGTTGAATGTTGGGATCATGTCAGGGTCATCCTATGCAGTTGCCACATAAGATAGGAATTTCTGTTCATGCATCACATTCACTGTAAACATCAGCAACAAAACCAGTCTGGCTCCAAAGCCACAGCGGGCATTTAGAGACTTGAAAGAAACTTTTAAGACTGATGGCAGCTGTGATAAGAATTTTTTTTATTTTTTTAATTATTATTTTTTTATTTTACAGAGTCTCACTCTGTTGCCCAGGCTGGAGTGCAGTGGCACGATCTCAGCTCTCTGCAATCGCGATTCTTGTGCCTCAGCCTCCTGAATGCGCACCACCACACTCGGCAAATTTTTGGCCTGTTATAAGAATGTTTAATGCCTTTAGTTACATACTTTTTACCCTTTCTTGGTTCTATCACTCGTTCACTTAAAAAATGACCAAATGCATTGTTCACTTCATTATGCCCATCATCTGTTGATTCACCTTTTTTATTTTTGTGTTTCTTAGAGAAAAATTCCTCACAGTATAATAGGCAAGCACTTGCACACTCTTCTGAGTGACCAGAAAGTGCCCATACTCCTCACTCCCATCGGCAGGCCAGTACTGATCACATTTTCTCTGCAAAAGAAAATGTAGATATTACTTCTGTATTTCAAATGCTCTATGTAAAAGTCATTCCCTGAAATCAGTAAAGTTCTGAGATGGTGACAGGAAAGGACTCCTTCACTCTTCTAAAGGTGTTTTTTTTTTTTTTTAATAAGCGACTGAAATTAGTTGTGGAGCAGCCTAGGGATAGAATCTGAGAGTTGAATTAGACCGAGATGAGGTAGCCTAAATTTTCCCCTTTCAGATGAGGCAAGTGAGTCAGAAGATTCAGGTTACAGAGCCGAGACTAAAATCCATGTCCTGTGAATTAAAATTGATTTCACTCTACATTGCTTTTCAATGAGTCACATTTACTTCTCTCACAGTATGAAGAATGCATTTAAAAGGCAAATAGCATGATTTGTAATGAAACTCTTTGACTAACAGTATTAACAGTTTCCCTGTAGCTGTCATATTTACTGGAAAAGAATATCAACTAAATCCCAAAACTTTGGCTCTTTCCTAATGCTGACTCTATTAAAACTAATTTAAAGTACCCCTAATTAGTCTTAAGGGGATGACATAACAGATTGTCTACATACCCTTCCTTTCTCCACGAGGTTTGTTATCATGACAATAACTTCCACGTTATGTTCCCATATCATTCTCCAGAAATCTTCAGCTGTGGATTTCAGTGGGCCTTGGGCAGCAATATAAGCTTTTGGTCTGTTGTAGCCCTGAAGAATTAAATGATAAATGTTTCCTACTAACTGATTTATATGTCATCTTTAACTGTACAGTACCTACGTTTTTTAGGTCAGCATACTTTTTCTATAAAAGAAAACCATAAAAAATAAACTTGCGAAGTTGGAGAAATTTGATGGTACTAAGATAGCTACTCTTGGTTAGAAAATACTCTTGGTTAGGAAGCAGAAGGATCCCTATCACTTTTGTAAAAAAAAAAAAAAAAAAAGGAAAGAAAAAGAAAGAGCTCTCTTTGTTTTGACATAACTATAATTCTGTGCATTTGCATTCCAAGTGTATTTAATCCATTTGCAGTCTATTTGCTATGCTTAAAATCAAGTCTTTAAAAGCACTGCTTTGAAATGCATTTTAGGCAATGGGCTCAGATGTCCACAGCAGCTAAAAAAGCATCTGGAGTGTAACCTCCTTACTCCAAGGTACTGAGAAGTGCTAATCATTATTAGCAATTCATCACTGTGTCCCAGTTTGTACAAGATGTTTTATGAACATAATATGGATTGGCTGTTTCCCCACCCAAATCTCATCTTAAATTGCAGTTTCCATAATTCCTGTGTGTTGTGGGAGGAACCAGGTGGAAATAGTTGAATCATGAGTGTGGTTTCCCCCATGCTGCTCTCATGAGAGTGAGTTCTCATAAGATCTGATGGTTTTAAAAGGGGCTTTCCTCCTTCACTGGGCACTCATTCTCTCTCCTGCCACCCTGTGAAGAGGTGCCTTTCACCATGACTGTAAGTTTCCGGAGACCTCCCTAGCCATGCAGAACTATGAGTCAACTAAACCTCTTTTCTTCATAAATTACCCAGTCTTGGGCATTCCTTCATAGCAGTGTCCTTCATAGACTAATACAGAACGTGAACCTTAATCTTTCGTCCACACAAAATGGAAGCATCAACCCTGAGGTGGACATGAAGAACCTAAAGCTCAGAGGAGTTAAGGGGCTTTCCAAAGTTCCACAGCTAGCCAGTGGCAGAGATGGGATTCAAAATCAGCTCTAACTCCAGATCTCATGTTCATTCTGACATGTATATTTCCTCCGCAGGAAGCATGGAACAATTGCCTGTAACAAACCCACTTTATACTTATGTACTCATTTATTTGAATTCAGTGTTCCACACAGTATTAACCTGAAGCCAGCTCGACTGAGAGGTGGGTGGTAGGGAAATAACTGAGTTCCGCTGAGATTCAGGTGATCACAGTGAAAAACCAATGAGTTACTGAGTGGTGTACGAGTCTCTGGAGAGTCCCAGTAAGTTTCATAAAGCTGGGTATCCTGAGGAATATCCAAAATTATAAAGGTTGATAACTGGATTAATAATCATATTGGCCTTTTAATCATTACTACTATGGACATTTTTTTGTTCATCTGCTAAATGTACATCATTGTGCCAGGAGTTAATGGAAACTTAAAATAAGTATTGGCCCTGCTCTTCACATTTAAAGAGTTAGAAACCTTTCTGAATCTACCTGTTCTACCCTGAAGGTACACTCCCATCATGAATTCCTTTCCTCACTCAGGAGATAAACCAAGTAAAATAGCTTGAGTATCATTCAATATGAAATGTTTTAGTCATAGGCTCTCTTAAAAATTATTTACTGTTACTTTACCATTTTTATTCTCTATCAAATAACATGACATTAAGCACTAGTGTAGGTATGTATGGTATTATGGCATAATAATTCAGTCTAATATAATTTCTACAAAATTTTCAATTAAAACATGCTTACATCAACATAATTGGCATTGATGTAATCAGTCAGTTTGCCGTCTTTTTCAGCAAGCTGTGCAAGCTTAACCCTGCTATGATCATCTGTAATACAAAAAGAATATATTTCATTGTAGCACAGACTACTTTTCAGCATAATGATCATTCATATTTGCATAATAATTTATTTCATACCATTAAAATCAACGCAATAAATCACTTACTTTAATAGGCTTTGTGGGGATACGGAGACGAGAAAGATAACAAAGACAAATATAAAAAGAATCTCCACCCTCAGGAACATTTCAAAGGTAATAGGTGAAACTAGGGTATATACACAGGTGTCAGGTGAGAGGTGCAATGTAGTAAAGGGATATAAAAATAGAAATTGTTCTGGTTTGAGATAAAAGTTTCCATAGAGGTTGAAGTCTGAAGTTGGTCTCTTAGATGGAATTTTAAGGTTGGTTACAAGGGCTGTGAACAGTGGAGAGCTTCTCAAAGAGATGGAAACGTGATGGTGGGCGGTGGGGTGGGGCTCACAAAGCTAGGGAAGGATGAACAGGAGGCTGATGAAGGAAGAAGAGATAGAGAAGAAAGCCAAAGGTTCCCTGGGAAGTTTATGTGAATAGTTACAACAAACAGCTCTTTCAGGAGGAGCCTCAAAGAGAAACTGCTTCAAAAGGAGGCAGGAGAACAGCTGGCCAAGCACAGAGGAGGTAGATAGCACACTGCCAATTAAAACAGGATGGATGCAAAATCTGGTAATTGATATACGGTATAACTATGGTAATTCAAAGTATGATTAAAGCAGTTTAAGATTAAATTCAGTTCTACAGAAAAACTATATTTATTTGGAGAAATAAAGTATTACTTAAAGGAAACATGGTAGTTTCACTGGGAAGATTATTCTTTTCAAGGATGAAGAAGTGAATACAGACCAAAGCATAACAAGTTAAAGAGATATTCTGGGATATGAAAACTTCTGCGATGGTAACAGGTCATACTGATACAGGAATGTATGTGCAAAGAGGTGTATGGCAACTGACAGATGGGTCTCAATGTCAGGGTGATCTACTGTTGTAGTTTGGTTTTAATAGTTTTAGAATTTCTGGATTGTTTTTCTTTATCTCTAAAATAGGAAAATTTCCTATCTTGCCTGGTTGTTTCAGGGATTAAATGAAATAACTTATTTACAGTGCCAGCCACATAGTAGGTGTTCATCAAATGTTACTCTCTATCCCCTTCTTAATTACCTGATGGGTATATTCTATTTAGCTTGTAGAGGAAAGTCTCATAATTTTATCTCAAGAAGCAAGTGAGTTTTATGTGTAGGCAGGAAAGATGCAGTTCAGGAAGACAAATATAAAGCCCTCTACTAAAAAATAAAAATTAGTGTAAACTCTGTGGAAACAAAGGCAACATCTATACAAACTATATAAGAGATCATGATAGTAACAGGGAAAAGAGTGCAGCTCCATTCGTTTTCAGAACTAGAATGAAACCAGAATTTAAATAACCTCGTTGGTAATACCATGCTCCTATGAAGCCAGGAAGGGCCACACCACTGAATATATAGAAAAGGTATAAGTAGAATGTTTATTTGTTTGTTCATTTGTTTGTTTGTGGAGTGGGGCGGGAACATGAAGATGAATTTTAGGAGATGAAGGGGAATATAAACCAAAATAATAGGGAATAAATGCAACCAGAAGTGCTGTAAAAAGACAGATGAAAAAAAGTAATTTCATAGAGAAATATTAGGTAAAATTGCACTAATGAAAAAAGCCAGATAGCTGCTCATTGAAGAGAAAGGGAGACAGAATGGCTAAGAAAACGAAGAGAAAGAAAGAATTAAAAGAAAGAATCCAACTAATTCTTTGTAAGACCCCAGAAAGAATGCCAAGAAAGGGAGGAAACAGGTAAAGGTAGAAGAAAAAAGAGAAAGTTGAAAGAAAATGTCATTCGGTTGGTAAATTCACGCAGAAGTAAGCAAATCCTAGGTGAAAATAGGACCAAGTCGTATATATAATGACAAAAACCACAAAGGGAGATGTACAGTCCGTGAAAGAAAAAACAAAAGAAAGAACTGGATTAAAATTCAAGTTTGTTTTGTTTAAATGAAACAGATGTTATTAATTGTAGAAGGAATTTAAGTCTGTGATATAATGCTACATATTATCTAACACGAGTCTTACTATTCCCTGATAAAAAGGCCCCGAAACAGCCACACTAAGGTCAGCTCTTAGATGACTTCAGGACGTTTTTAAGAGGGACCAAAATGGCAATGATATTGAAGTCAGAGCCGATTTAAAAATATACTTACAGGCAACGATATTTATGTATCGATTCTTGTGCTTGTTGTCTGGATGGTTGGAGCTGTCTGCTGTAATACCTAAGTCAACAGTACAGCTCTGCACTTCCTGTAAAAAATTATATGTAAACCATTTTAACACACATTCTTTCAAACAACGTGCCTTAAATTATAATAAGGAAGACAAAACAAACAAAATAATCTATCAAATGAAATTTTTTAAATGTTACAACTACTTCTTGGCTAAAAGAAAATGCAGTGAAATAATGCCTTACCTGGTAAAACTCTTTCAGTGTCTAATGAGGGAATGAATGCCAAAAAAGTAAAGAAATCAAATTCCACAGCACACGACAAATGAGAAAAAAAAGCGTTCATATTAGGTTTACAATGGAAAACTATGATCATGCAATAAATAACATTTGTCAAATACTAACACAACAGAATGTTTCAAACAGTTGCATGCAAATCAAAATGTCTAATAATTTGGAACTTTAAGATTATGTAAAAGAAAAAATAACATTTTTAAAAGGAGATAGTGACGTCATAATATGATGATTTTAAAAATGCAGATGAGAGGAACCACATATTTCATGATACATTTTGTCATATTAGTCAGATTGGCTAATATCCAAATTTTATTTTATTTGACCGTAGTAGCACTATTTGAAACTCTGAATTAGTGGTATGCTTTTTGTTTTTATTTTTTGGGGGGATTATTTTAAAAAGTAAACAGCTTCCTATTAGGTGGCTTGTAACAGATTTAGGCTATCAAAACATTAACCATTTCCTAAAAATTTTTAAAGTCATACACACTACATCATTTTGTAACAAAATTTAGACAGCATAACCCTTTAAATATTTAATTAGTAGATCTTTTTGTTTAAACTTTAATAAGAACAGAAAACTGATTTCTGCCAAATTTTTTTTACGAAAAATGAGTTAATATGCCTTCAGAAATATTTTCTAACTATATATATCAGTTTAGAATTTATAATTATTTAGTATTATATAATAAAATAAAAACCTTATAATTTCTGAGAAAGTCAATAACCCAAATACAAATCTGATTCATCAGCAAATGGCCCAGTCTCTCTCCACATAACCTTTTAAGGCTTCTTTTGCAGCAAGTCATTCTGAACAATTAAAAGCAATTTGATGCATGAACCACTTAAAAGGTATAACACTATTAGTTACTAAGCTAATTATTCAGTTAATGAAAAATTTGCTTGAATCAGGCAGTGAGTTAAAAGAGATGGAATTAAGAAAAAACTTTTAAAGTGAAAGCATGAGGTTATTCTATTAATTTAATTATTTTGGACTGCTTAATAATATTCAAAATGATTTTATAGTTATGAAAACCATGAATCTGCATATATTGTCAGTGACTTACAAATTGTCTATTTTTTCTTATTTTGTTGGATGTTAGCCTGATAATTTCTATCAGTTAACACTGAAATTAACATTGAGTTAACACTATAGCATGCGTAACCTCTAGTCTATCAAAATAATAAAAAATAATTTGATGTTTTAGACATGTAATTCTTTATATTATTCCACCCTACTTAGTACTGCCTCACACTGCTTTCTTATTC
Source organism: Piliocolobus tephrosceles (assembly GCF_002776525.5). Lineage (NCBI taxonomy): Eukaryota > Metazoa > Chordata > Mammalia > Primates > Cercopithecidae > Piliocolobus > Piliocolobus tephrosceles. The sequence goes on along the minus strand of NW_022325420.1, from coordinate 1,181,320 downwards.
AATGTAGCTATGATTCAGATTTCTTTTAGAATTAAATAAATTGGCTTCTATTATTTTTAAGTTAGTAAAAACATATCATACCTCTCTTTCTTTTGATTTCTTAAAGCTTTCTAATCTATAACATTTTGCCTCCCCAAATAAATCATGATAGGTGTGAGTCCTGGAAAGCAATTGCTGGGTGCAGTGGGGAAAGAAAATCAGGAGAGAGTGGATATTGTGATTAGGCTCACAGTTCAAAGTACTTCAAAGAGGGAGGTCCACAGAGCCACTGGGGTTAGGCGAGAGGGAAGCAAAAACGCAATATGAAAGCTTTCTAGTTGGGAATGGCCAGAGGGGAGGCTGAAGACTGCTTGCCTGCTCACAGCTACAGTGGAAAGGACACGAGTTTTTAAATCACAGGCTTTGCTATTTATCAGTTGTTAATTAAGTTCTATGAAGTTTGATTTCATCAAAAAATGTGAATAGAAATAATAACACGTAACTCCCAGAGATGGGTGAAAGTTGAATGTGAAAGTACATAGTCCAATGACATATAGGAAGGTGTTCACAAAGGATAGCTTTTGTTTTTGTGGTTTTTATTGTTACCTTTGTGCTTATAGCTCTCTATTTTGAAAAATCTGCTTAGCTGATAGTTCAGTGGGCCACGATAAATTTGCAGTAAATTTCTCTGCCCTTCTATCTAAGAGTATTTTAACAGAATATCATTGGAAAAACTTACTGATTTTGAAGTTCAAATTTTTTTTAGAAATGCGTATTTTCTTGAAAAGATACATTTTTTACCTGGCATAATGAAAGTGTTATCTAAATGCTTTTGCATACACTGGTGTACAAATCACAGTTAAGAATTTTTAGGTAATTTGGCTGGAAATCATGTAATTTAGTAGTTTAGTATTATTTATATAATTTAGAAAATTAAAAAGAATCACTGTTATTAATCCAGATTTTAAAAAAGAATATTAAAGATTTATACTTTACGGAAGAAAATGAACAATTTTTTCTTTTTCTTTTTCCACCAGTACAACTTGGCTTTTAAAATAGAAAACCAATTTTCTAAATTATATGGTAACTATAACACATCTCCTAAACACATATGTAATTATGGAACTAACATCCTTACTAGAAATGCAAATGGTTTCACTATCTTTAGGTCAAGAAATAGTCTATTGCTGAATCTTTTAAATATACTGTTTTCTATATATTATTTAAAATAGACATATTAAAATCATACCTCAAATTCTTCAGTAAACCCACTACTTGCATGTAAGTCTGCAACATGCTTTGGAAAGTGCTTTATTGGAATTGCTCCAACATCATCTACGTGAATAAAAAAATTGTGTTAGAAAGCATAATTTAACAGAAATAAACGTACCTATTATTTATAAAGTAGCTTCTGAAACAACTTCAAAGTTCAATTATTTGTATAATTCTAACTAAATCTCAGCATTCAATTGCTAAGCAACAATTGCCGATTTTCTCTATATTTATTATCAATCAAAACCTGTATTTCAGAAATCTGATTTGTTCAGCAATCTCTTTTCCATCTCTACCCTAAAGATAAAATCATTTATTTTCAATGTTAATTTATAGATACCACCATAGCCCCACTCCTTATCAGTGGACTGCATCTTTTGATAGACAACTTTCTTTAACAAGCCTGGATGTTGCATGTAAATTCTGAGAAAAAATGCAGAAGTAATATAGTTTCAATTTTACTGTGGACCAAGCATAATAGTGCAATTTCAGTTTCATAAAACTGTATAATTTAATGTCTTACAGTCAAATAGTTAGATGTTTACATTTGAAAACATTTTTTCCTTCTCTCTATAAATAATAGAAAACATTTATATGTCGAATATTCATTAAGGATAATGTCAAAAGCCTTTGGGACTTTTAATCTGTAAAATTTCAAGAATTCTAACTTGAAAATATGCTATGTAAACAAAGTCATTGGATCTGTTAATTAATTGTGAAGGGGCCAAGTTATTTTAACTGGCTCTGATTTTTTTTTTTTCCTTTTCCTGGAAAGACTTTCTTAGACTGAACATATTGCTAGTTCATAGTATGCAATTTTACAAGTGATTTCTCTGACAAGGAAACATCAAACACATTTCACTAGGAACAGTTATTTATATCAACAGATGTTCAGTATTCAGGCCATCTAATATTTTAAAGCTTCAGTTACCAAGAATTTGCTGATAAAAAAAATTGGAATCCATCTGTTCTGTCTCTTAGATGAGTGGATCTGAATACTAAAATTGAATTAGTCAGTCAAGCTTAAGAAACACTAGACAAAGGTGTAATTCAACCTTCACACTTACAGAAGGATCTTGCTTAGAAGAAGCTTTTATAATTAGATAAGAAAACAGAGATGATTTGTCACATGGAAGTCATTAGTCTTAGTAAATGTCCTTCAAACCCCTTGATGTTATCCTGTACAGCTAACCTCCTTTTATAAGTAGACTACTACCTTTTACTGACAGTCAGATATTTTGGTAATTTCTTTTATTAATTGGTCTGCATGTAAGTGAGATTAACATTCATTTTGCTTTCTGATTTTTACACGAAAACATGCATATTGAGGTGATCAAGAGGGAATCTTTGAGAGTTGAACAAGTGAAATAAGGAAATGCCCTTGGATCACCACTCTTTTGATTTTCAAAACAGGGGAGCTTGGATCTCCTGGACTAGGTTCTGATTTTGTATTATTTTATTTATTAAAAACAAACCATGGGCTGCACACGGTGGCTCATGCCTGTAATCCCAGCACTTTGGAAGGTCGAGGCGGGCGGATCACAAGGTCAGGAGATCGAGACTATCCTGGCTAACACGGTGAAACCCCATCTCTACTAAAAATACAAAAAATTAGCTGGGCGTGGTGGCGGGGCCCAAAGTCCCAGCTATTCCGGAGGCTGAGGCAGGAGAATGTCGTGAACCCAGGAGGCAGAGCTTGCAGTGAACCGAGATTGTGCCACTGCACTCCAGCCTGAGCAAAGAGTGAGACTCCGTCTCAAACAAAACAAAACAAAACAAAACAAAACAAAACAAAACAAAACAAAACAAAAAAACCATGTTGCACTTTGAATAAAATTGTAATTAATTTGTATACCCATGCTGACGGAGTATGCAGAAGAGACATGTTTGGAAGTGAAGGGAATCAAAATGTAACATATAACTGAGAGCTGTTGGTCTAAAAATTCTAAATAAGTTAATGAGACACTGTAGTACTAAAATAACAGTATTTTAATATAAACTAGAAAAACAAATAAAACACTGGTGCTTAAAGACACAGACTGGACAAAAGAAGAAAAATAGCAAACACTTGTAATTTCTAAGTTTATAAGGCACAAAAAGAAAATATCATACATAGTTAAATATATAAATAATATATATCATATATGATATAAACATATAATAAACATCAACATATAAATGTAAAATATAAATAAAATATTTGTCTTTTTTTCTGTTTTTTTTTAAGTCATCAGATTTCAGAGGATAACATCATGTAGAACTTGAGCCTCTAGCAAAAGAATATGGAGCATCAGTCAGAGAATTTAAAAAGTGCCATCTGTAAAATGGTCCCATAGATGAATTTCTCCTTTTGTATTCCTAGTTTCTTAAGTTCTGTTCCTTTTATTGTCCTCTATTTTCCAGATCACACAATTCTAGACCACTATTTTTTGTTGTCACTTTTCAATCTAAGGCATTATAAAATGTCAATTAAATCAGTGGCTTGAATACGCAATATGTTCATCTAGCAAACCTGCACATGCATCCCTTGAATTTATATTAAAAATGACTGGCTATGATTTTACTTATAGTGTAAACTCTAGGGTTAATGGATGACTTTATCAAAATGACCCTGGCTACCTTTGAATACTGTTATTCAGATAAATTATGACAAAAATAGCTAAAGTCTTCCCAAATATTCAAATGTTCAACATTCTGAGAGATTATTTCAAGCAACCATGCATTCTTTGTTTTCATGGCTTTTCCTACTATTACCACCACAATTTTATAGATCTTTTTTTCTAATGTAGGTTAAAAAAAAAAAGAAAAACCACCTTTTCTCACATAAGCTCAAGTAATCAGAAAGGAACAAGACTTTATCCTTATTTTTGTCGTTTTTTTCCCATCCACATTTTCTGCATTGACTTAATCTGACTTTTGTTGCTTGGGTTTCCATGACTTAATCTGACTTTTGTTGCTTGGGTTTCCATTAACATAATGGGAATGAGTAAAAGTCACCATTATTCTTAACTAATATTTTATTGCTATAAATGTTTATGTTTTTAACATAATACACTTGGACAATTATAAATTAATTTTGCAATACCATCTTTATGGTTAAGAATGTTTAAAATTAATGAGGACAGAATATAAACCTGAGTACCTCAAACATGATGTAATAAATATTTGGGGCAACACAAAAATTTACTAACCTACATTATAGCAATTTGCATAGCGTACCAGTAAAAACAAACCTTTCAACATTGTGCTTTTTGTTCAATATCTACCAGCTACTCATGGTCACACTTTAAGCCATTACCTGAAATTGGAAAGATAGGTGTTGGAGGTGTAGATATTACTCTAGGGGATGTACTGTCCTCTAAGTAAAAGTGTGCAGTCTGGAAGCATTTCCTGGAAATAAAAGAAAACAATTTATACTACTAGTTGCTACGGATAATAAGACAACTTCTGAGCTGCTTGAAAATTATGACAGAAATCTCCAGAATTAACAAAAGCAGGTATATACCCAGAAGAGGGATTGCTGGATCTACATCTATTTTAACAAATCACAAGATATTAAAATATAAAATTTATCTCAGTTTACCTGCACCAGATGCAGAAGAGCAAGTAGATATCAGGCATGCTAAAAGCACAGATAGAATTTGAAGTTGTAGCTGGATTCAAAGTACTGAATGATACTTTGCTAATACAGGAAACCTCAATGCCCCACACATTCTTCCACTGTGGCTATAATACCAAAAAATGTCCTGTCATCTTGGATAGAGCCCGAGAAGAAAAGAAATAATGTCCAAAGCTATTTTCACTCAATATTTAAATGACCATGTCCTTCTGAGCATATACAGCTGCTAGCAAAAAGCAACAAGCTATGTAGAAATAAACTACGTAGAAATGAAACTACACAGTAGTAACATTTTGATGAAAAAAGAACGTAGTTTTATGCTGTAATAATGCAGGAGTGGCAGAACTTAAATGGGAAAACAACGAGCATACGACCAAAAACAGGGGTGATTTTCTTTCCAACAGATGCTAGCTTTGTTGATGAGGGTTTCGAGAATGAATATATTCAGATTCAATGACAATTATGATCTACAATGTCACCTGAATCTATTTTCATTCGGATAATAACAGTAACATCTGGTAAGAACACACCACAAACTATCGAGACGAGCAAAGAACCAACTACTGCTATAAACTAATGCCAACCATCTTTAATTTTTAAAAATTGGATAATTAAAACTGCTAATGACACTCTTTGATGTAGGTCATTTAATTTATTTGGAGCAATATTCATGAGTGGTTAAACTGAAACACTTGAGTTCTGTTTGACTGAAAACGCCAATCTCACTTTCCATCTAAACCTTCAAGCTACAAGGCATTTATCCTAATGAGTTTTAATGTAACATTTGTTATTACATAGTGACACACCTAAGTCTTTATTTTTTCTAGGAAATTACTTCCTTTAGATAAAATTCTTGAATGGCTTCTCACTGCAATTAGAATTACATTCAGTTACATTAGCAAGGGCTTTAAGACCTTTTTAAACCCTGACTCTCCTTCACCTCTGAAGAAGCCCTGTCAGTAGCATCTCAGGGCCTTGGCTCTTGCCATTCCCCCCGGGCTTCCTGCCTCTTCCCATCACTTTTGCATTGGCCCAAATGCCGATCCCTCTGACTCCTCCCTTGACCATGACAGATAAGTGTCAGGCCATCCCACTAAGTCACTATTCTTTGCCCTTTTGTTTGCTCTGTGGCACATCACTATTTGAAATACTATTATTTATGTTTTTATTTGTTTTCCCTGTTTATAACTGGTCTCTTCTTATCAGAAAGTAAGCCTCACAAGGCAAACATGTCGCAATCATTGCAGTGTTAGTCTTTAGTGCTCGGGAGCATGTGTGTCACGCTGTAGGTAACCCTGAAGCATTTCTCTGATGAATGAACTTCTATAAGTAGGAGTAGTGTAAATTTATATAGTTTACTTATAACCTTAATGTCACAAGCAAATAAAAAACTTAAAGCAATGACGTACACAGCAAAACTGGTCATCTGCTGTGGTAATGTAAGCCTTTGATAAGTACACCTGAGAGAAGATATATTGAGAGAACATAGAAATAGCTTCAAGAGTGAGCAGGTCATGTAAGAGAAAGGTGAGTGGATACAGAAACAAGTGTCAAAGGGACCCTCCTAACTAGGTAAATATCCTGGAGATTACGGCAGACTGATGAGGAATGAGAGACATGCGGGCCACAGAAACTATCCTACAGAAGGCCCACATGAGCAGAATTGAAACCAGATTGTGGCAGAAACTATGGAGAAAGTTTGGCTTATCTGCGCAACTATGAATGGAACATGTTCTGACATATTGATATGAAAACACTGGACTTGATACATGCTTTTTTTTTTTTTTTTTTTTTTTTTTTGAGACAGAGTTTCGCTCTGTCGCCCAGGCTGGAGTGCAGTGGCCGGATCTCAGCTCACTGCAAGCTCCGCCTCCCGGGTTTACGCCATCCTCCTGCCTCAGCCTCCGGAGTAGCTGGGACTACAGGCGCCCGCCACCTCGCCCAGCTAATTTTTTTGTATTTTTTAGTAGAGACGGGGTTTCACCAGGTTAGCCAGGATGGGCTCGATCTCCTGACCTCGTGATCCGCCCGTCTCGGCCTCCCAAAGTGCTGGGATTACAGGCTTAAGCCACGGCGCCCGGCCTGATACATGCTTTTAAGACCACGGAATTAAAATCCCTTTGATTTCTCCAAAATATAGTTACACAGCTGGTGAAATGTTTTGAAAAATATTTCAACGAATCTTAACATTGCAAAATGCCTTTAAAAAGCTAGTGCAATATCACAGCTGATACAAGAATCCCTTCAACAGCATCTCTAACCTATGGTTAAGAAGGTCCAGTCCGAATACCTTCAGTGAGAAGGAGATCGCTCCTTTTGAATCCTTCTTATTTGCTAGATTTTTTGTCTTCTACTAACTCAAAACTCATTCCCTTCTAAGTACTCCATGGTACTCAAAGAACAGGTCTTCCTGCTCCACTGTTACAGCTCTAATGGGTTCACATCTATCTTTTACTTTTGCTCATGTATTCTAGTTATATATTTTACAGATATTTAGATTATAATATCCAAGGTTTCTCAATACTTAAACCCTACCTGTCTGTGGTCCTCACCCTGTTAGACTTTTCTTTTGAAGTTTATACTCTAATAATATAACATTGTAGATAAATAAACCTGCCTTTTATCTCCTAACTCAGTATTTACATACTCTGCTTTAAACATACCTCTCCTTTTAACCAAAGTATCTCACTCACCAATATGCCAGACAAACACTGTCTTCTTTCAAGACAGCTCAGAGGTATCTTCTCTGTGAAATGGGCTTTCATTTCCTAAGCGGCCTTTAGCACCGCAGCTTCTCCTTTTCCACTGCACCTAACCCAAATTTCTATTCACATAAGCCCATATAAAGACTATTTTGGCCAGGCATGGTGGCTCACGCCTGTAATTCCAGCACTTTGGGAGGCCGAGGCGGGCAAATCACCTGAGGTCGGGAGTTCAAGACCAGCCTGACCAACATGGAGAAACCCTGTCTCTACTAAAAATACAAAAAATTAGCCAGGCGTGGTGGTGCATGCCTGTAATCCCAGCTTCTCAAGAGCTGAGGCAGGAGAATCGCTTAAACCAGGGAGGCGGAGGTTGTGGTGAGCTGAGGTCGCACCACTGTACTCCAGCCTGGGCAACAACAGCGAAACTCTCTCTCTCTCTCAAAAAAAGAAAAGACTGTGTTGAAAAATACACTTAATCAATCTAAGAGCAATCTTCATTTCCGGGACATTATTTTACATTATTTAAGTATTTTTCCTTAATTGGTGGTTAGTATAATTGTTTTCTAATATATTTGTTTTGTGCTTATATCTTTATTACATTTTTAAAAGATGGGACCATATCTCTTGATTTTATGTAAACCCGACTCTTAATACTATGCCAGGGGTAGAATAGGTGTTCAAGATGTGTTGAATGATTAGATGGATTTCTAGTAGCAAGTAAATCCCACCAATCACATGTTGTTCAGCTGCATCCTAGATTCTCTTTACCTACCTTAGCCTCAAATGGGATAATGAAATCTCAAACCATTTTGGAGGGAAATATGAGATATACAGGTAGAGAAGGATGAATGGGTGGCTGGATGGGCAGATGGATCGACAGAGGATGTACCAATAACTATGACTTAATGGGAAGAAGGCAGCATCTCATAGAATATAAAATGGTAAATTAAAACATGTTGGCATTGAGGTTGAATACGTTGCTAATGTTCACTATACTGTGGGTAAATACCAATTCTACTCTTGTCACAAACAAACAAATAAATCTGTAATCAAATCTTTTTTGGTTCTAGAAAATAAGTAGCCCAATAACACTACTTGGCATTAATTTCCCAAAAGGACCTTATAAATAATACCAAAAAGCTTGTAAGTAAAAAAAATTAAGATAGTATAGGCTAAATTTTGGGTGAAGGTCATTTGCATATTGGTTAGTTATACTTTGTAGTGCAGTTTTATACAGCATGTGACAGTACACTTAAAAGGCAATCTGGTACCAGAAGACCTCCATTCTGGGTTAGTGGGCATCTTCAGCAACCTTCAAATTTGAGTTTAAGATCAAGAGAGAATTCATATTGCTTTTCTTCTCCCTACCCCCAACCAAAACAATTGTGTTTATGTGAAGTCCTTTTCTATATTGCTTTTGATTGTGTGCCATTTGGTTGGGTATGCCTTTGGTACTTTTCAGGTTCTAACTCTTCAAAAAGCTTTCAAAAATTTGCCTTCAAAAAACAAAAAACCTTTTGAAAATCTTCCTTGTTGAAGTCATTTTTGCATCTTAAAAACTTATGGTATGGCTCATGTAAATTATACCATAAAACATCTGGAAAATGATTTCAAGGCATATTATTTAATGTATGACAAGATTCAGTATCTGTAGTCCATCTGTTCGGTATAAGCAGTAAATGTTTTCACGTCTATGTGGTAAGTGTTGATAACTACGTCACCTGTAATTATCCATCAGGCGTGATGAAAAAAGTGATGACTGTTTTAAACTTGTAGACATAGGTCCTATCAATCAATGGTAATCTGATTATTTAATTTACGCCTTTTCATCACAGTCTTTATAATGAAAACCTAGGAATGTGTATTATTCCATTCCTGGGTCTGGCTACAATCTTTTTTTTTTTTTTTTTTTTGAGACGGACTTTCGCTCTTGTTGCCCAGGCTGGAGTGTAATGGTGCGATCTCCGCTCACGCAACCTCCGCCTCCCAGGTTCAAGTGATTCTCCTGCCTCAGCCTCCCGAGTAGCTAGGATTAAAGTCATGTGACACCATGCCCGGCTAAATATATATATACACACACACACACACACATATATATATTTATTTTAAAATACATATATATTTTAAAATACATATATATTTACATAAAATCAAGAGAATTATATATATTATATATATTTATATGCATAAATATATATATATGCATAAATATATATATCATATATATATATATATATATATATCTCCCCCAAAGTGCTGGGATTACAGGTGTGAGCCACCCACTATGCCTGGCTGCATACAATCTTAAAGATGATCTAGTGAACTTACCCAAATGGTAAACAAGAGAAACCAAGTCCTAGGTGGGTAATTGAAATGCCCAAGGCCATATAGCAAATGCTGGGCAGAACTAGGAAAGATAACTGGATTTTCTCACTTTGAATTTGTTCTGTCTTTTGGTTAAAATCTGCTTCCTCTGAAGGTTTATATAAAATATAAGGGGAAAATCTTGAGTTAGGTAAACTAGGCAAAATAGAAGATTTATTATAAAACTTTAGGATTAATATCTCATTAAAAATAGGTTAGAAACATACTTAAATATTTTCTTCTAAGAATTTTATAGTTCTTACACTGACATCTATGGTCCCTTATGAGTTCATTTTTGTGTATAGTGTTAGAAAAAGGTTTAACTTGACTTTCTGTATGTGGATATTCAATATTCAATTGTCCTAGCACTATCTGTTGGAAGGACTATTCTTCGCTCATTGAAAAGTCTTAGGATCCTTTTCTAAAATCCATTGATCGTAAACGTAAGATTTCTGGGTTCTCAGTTCGATTCCATTGAACTGTATGTCTATTCTCATGGCAGTACCAGATTCTCTTGATTCCTGTAGCTTTTCATTAAAGTTTTGTAACTGGGAAGCATGAGTTCTTTAATTTTGTTAAATACTTAGACAAAAATCTAGGAGTAAATCAACACGGTGCTGGGTTAGGCAATGCCTTCTTAGATATGATACTGAAAGTGCAAGCAATAAGAGAAAAAATAGATGAATTGGGCTTCATCAAAATTAACAACTTTTCCACTTTAAAAAAGATACCATCATGAAAGTGAGAAGATAACTCACAGAATGGGAGAAAACAATTGCAAATCAGATATCTGATAAGATCTAGACTTGTATCTAGAATATACAAAAACACACAAGTTGGGTTCTCCTCTTTCAGCTTTGGAGGCCCCCTCCCTCTGTCTCTGTACGGGGAGCTTCTTCCTTCTGCCTTCTCCCATCTTTCTTGCCTATTACACTCTCTGCTCCTTAAAACAAAACAAACAAACAAAACCACAACTCAATAATAGAAAGATAAATAACCCAATTAAAAAATAGGCAGCAAAGAATTTGAACACATATTTATCCAAAAAAGATATACAACTGCCCAACAAGCACACAAAAAAACACTCAACATCATTATGGAAATAGTAGAACACTTTAAAAACCATTGAGTCATACATTTTAAAGAGATGAGTTTAACGATATTTTAATATTACCTAATTAAGCTGTTTAAAAAAGTTTAAATATATAAACTTGGAAAAATTCATAAGGACTACATTACTATTAGCACTGTTATTGGTATGACATTAGATTTTTAAACCTTTTCTCCGGCTGTAGCTTTTACAAAGGTCTAAAATGTTTATATATTGGCTAGTGAAATCATATTGTTTACAAATTAGCTTCACTGGAATTTGAATAATTCACATAAACCTTGAAGAATGAACTAAAACTATCATCTTGTGATTCAGCACATAATACCCCTAGTATATTATGTTACCAAAATTTACATATTTTAGTGAATTAACTTCGAACAGATGTTAGTAGGTCAGATACCTAACATTACTTAGCATTTCAAAATAGTTAAGATTGACAGTTTTTATCAGAACATTTAATAGATATAAAACATATACATAAAACCATCAAAGTGATTTTTTTTTTTTTTTCTTTTTAGACAGTGTCTTACTTTGTTGCCCAGGCTGGAGTGCAGTGGCATAATCATAGCTCACTGTACCCTTGATTCCTGGGCTCAAGTGATCCTCCAACCTCAGTCTCCTGGGAAGCTAGGAGTATGGCATGCCCTACCATGCCCAGCTAAATTGTTTATTTTTATTTTTTTTGTAGAGATGGAGGTCTCACTGTGTTGCCTGGGCTGGCCTCAAACTCATGGCCTCAAGTGATCTACTTACTTCACCTTTGCAAATTGCTGGGATTACAGGTGTGAGCCACTGTGCCTGGCCAAAATATTCATATATATTTTACACTATTACACTCTGCATTCAAGGTACCTAAAGTGCTATTTGTGAAGAAAAAAGAAATATCTTAGTGAAGCTCAAATTAATATATTTTTGACTGGAGATTTTATCTTTTCCCCATATAACACAGACGAAATGACCCATTACTAATAGAAGATAGAAACCTCTCTAGATTTTAATTTTCCATGAACTATCAAATTGTATTAAATAAGATACTGATTTCCAAATTTTCAGAAAATATACTTGAAATATTAAGTAACAGAGATTAAGAAACTAATTTCAATCTTATAAATCTTCTGACATCTTTATTGGAACTTTATACTAGCACTATTTACTATGAAGCAGAATTAGTCATATTCTCCATCTTATTTTCAATTTTTAACACAGACTCCCATTAATTAAAAAAGTAATTTGGTAGGGAAAATCAGACTAGATAGAAACCTGCAATCTGAATACACATATCAATGTGGTAAAAAAGTTGGCCAACAAGTTCAGTGGGGAATGGGAAGAAAAGCAATATTTATTTTTGTTGAACACACATTTATGGAGTATGTATTAAGTTCAAAGCACTCTGCTAAGCATGAAATCTTTAGCAAAAAAAAAAAAAAATCTTTGGCAATTATTGGAATCACTGGGATACAGACTAAAGAAACCAGGTTTGTTTGTTTCTTGTTATGAACGAAATAGACTCCTGAGCCATGTGGGGTAACAAAAGCATGATCTGTTCTCCACAGTGTGCAGTCTACTCTGTTCAAGTAAAGGAAGTCAGATATGAAATACAGTTGATCGTGAAGACGTTCTACCCTAGCCAACCAATGTCCAACTACAGGCAACTATTAACACATGCTCCAGGCCTCACTGTGTCCGAAACATCCAATAGCTTTTACTCAAAAGACAGCTCATCTCTACTTCCCGATCTTTGCCCCTGCTGTGTCCCTGCCTGGAATGCCCTTTTCCTCTCCTTTCTGACTTCCACAGAGCTTGAGTCCTATATTTTAGTTTACACTTACCCTGAGCATTCTGGCCTACCATGCTTCTTTGTTCTCTGACTACTTTTAGCACTAGATTTCAACTGCTCTATGCATACACTTTTGTGTAATATTTTATAAGGTTTTTTTTTTTTTTTTGAGACGGAGTCTCACTCTGTTGCCCAAGCTGGAGTGCAGTGGCGCGATCTCGGCTCACTGCAAGCACCGCCTCCCGGATTCACGCCATTCTCCTGCCTCAGCCTCCCGAGTAGCTGGGACTACAGGCGCCCATTACCACGCCCGGTTAATTTTTTTTTTTTTTTTTTTTTCAGTAGAGACGGGGTTTCACTGTGTTAGCCAGGATGGTCTCGATCTCCTGACCTCGTGATCTGCCCGCCTCAGCCTCCCAAAGTGCTGGGATTACATGCGTGAGCCACCACGCCCGGCCTATTTTATACGTTTTTATGACAAATTCTTTCCCCTCAATAAGCATAGATTTCTTCAAATCACTGACTCTTTTTTCATTCATTTGTTCATTTTTGATATTTCCTGATAGTTAACACAGTACTAGGTACGTGGGAAACAATCAGTAAAAATGGTAAATATTTTAGAAAAAACCACAAGAATATATTTTGAGAGAACACATGAAGAATGCCGATATAAAGTTATAGAAAGATGTTGCTAAACAAAAAAAATTATTATGTATCTTCTGAACAAAATTCTCTTTTAAAATAAAAGTATGCTATATTTTATAAAAGTACTATGCTGTGCCCTTTCTTGGTTTACACACATGATTCCTTGTATCATCAAAATCTTTGTTTTCTAACAGACACAGTTATACTGAGCTACGTTCCTAATAAATACACTAATTTGTTGTGTCTTCTGCTTTCCACAGGATGGAAAGCTTATGATTGGTACAATTATTCTTGTCCTTTAAAGGACTTAAGACAGCGAAGTTATATTTCATCCCCAAAGCAAATTATAAAGAATCTTAAATGCCTGTGCATCTTAAGATAGTCATTAACTGTATTCTCTAATTATATTTATAGTTTAATTGCTTGATTTTACTTTTATGCACAGGTTATCATTTTTATCAGTATGTACAGTTAATATGCATCTTGTACAAACTCTTCTGTCATTGAAAAACAATTTAGTTACTATACAAAAAATGTTTTCTTAATTTTTGGAATTATAACAACTAATGAGAAGCTTAGACTTTTGTTAAACGCTATGAAGATGTCTATTAATTAGATTAACATGAAAGTACAACTGTCAAAATACTGTGTTAAATAGTAACAGGTAGAAGTTCCTCCATTTTACCTTTAATTGATGTATGAAGAACAATTAACTCTTTCATTATTGTGCCTTTGGATTCACAAATTTATCTTGAATAAATTAATGGCAGCTCGCAAGGAAAATAAATTTTGAATATGCTTTGAAGACCTTTCAGATGAAATATGGGCAAAATCTGAGCTTTATGAATTAAATTTTCCAAAACAAATACTCAACTTACCTCCAGTAGATGAGAATACCCACAAGAACCACTAGACAGATAAAAGTCAGGGCTGACACGATCACAAGGGGTATAACTGCCTTCTTCTCGGATTCCAGCCCCTCAGCTAGACCAATACGAGACTCATGGCTACTATTACTGGCCTCTGTAGTCGGAGAAAATTGAGAGAATTGATATTTAAGGTAAAGGAAAAGTCACAGCATTTTTCAACCGATTAATTGCAACCTTCATTGCTGTTACTTACCTTTAAAATTTTGACTCTTTGATGCAAAGAATATCTACAATTATAAGCCAATTTAATTAAAACAAAGTTGAAAACATAAGGCAGGCTATTAGACATGAAGAACTACAACATCCCAGCAGAGACTGGCACCCAGATAGGGGTGCCTTGGCAACAGGTAAGCATAACACTGCCTTGAAAAGCCTTGCTAAATAAGAAAAATCTAAGTAGTGAAATTTAAAAAATACTACTGGTTTAAAATAGAATGGTTAGGAAAAACAGCACTACTTACTAAATCACCATATATATTAATTTTCTAAAATAAATTTAAATAGGATTATTTTTAATCCTCCATTAGGTAAATAGTTAGAAGCAATTAATAATTTCATGAAGAAAAAAATCTTGGGATAACTCTTCTTATATTAGGATAACCTTTCAACCCAGCAATCTATTTCAATTTTAAATATAGATTGGTTTTAAATATTATTTTGAGTGCTCTTCTTATCCATTGTTTTATTCTACAAAAAAAAATAAAAATGCAATTTCAGTGAATTGGAGGATTATGTAGATCTAAGAAATTCTTCTGAAATAATGCAAGTATAAATAATTAAAAGTCTGAATTTGTCGTTGAGTTAATTTTAAAAGATGACATATGATTATTTTTGGGACCAGTCAGCTACATTATTGCATTAGCACTTTGAAAATCACTTTAACTAGAGATTACCTTCCAAGTTGTTAAAAAAGAGTTTCAGAACTGTGAGTGTTTGTGGCCAGTAACAATCCTTCCTCTTTGTTTGAGGTGTGTTCAGTGAGAAACCAAGATGATTGAGCATGAGAACGGTTTCTAACATGACAGCATGCTGACAGTGCTACAAAAAGCCCTTATCTTATGATAAGGGCTCAAACCACATTTGAGTTTCCCATCAAAATCTACATGCCTTCTTCAGCACTTGGCACTTTTGATGCTTAAGTAATAGGAGAGAGAGAAACTTCGTTTAACTTTAAGTATTTAAGAAAATTGAGACTAATATAAGTGCACATATATAGCATTACATATATATCTAATTGGAGAGAACTTAAGATTTAAAATAATAGCTTTCTTCCATTGATCAAGGATGGTAGCAGAAAGGGCCAGGAATTTAATCCACTAATAAAGGAAATGTATCATGCTGGACGCGGTGGCCCACGCCTGTAATCCCAGCACTTTGGGAGGCTGAGACGGGCGGATCACTTGAGGTCAGGAGTCCAAGACCAATGTGGCCAACATGGCGAAACCCCATCTCTATTAAAAAAAAAAAAAGAAAAAATACAAAAATTAGCCAGGTGTGATGGCGCGCGCTTGTAGCCCCAGCTACTTGGGAAACTGAGGCAGGAGAATTGCTTGAACCCGGGAGGCGGAGGTTCCAGTGAGCTGAGATCACGCCACTGCACTACAGCCTGGGCAACAGAGTGAGACTCTATCTCAAAATAAATAAATAAATAAACAAACAAACAAACAAATAAATAAATGTATCACAGGAATATAAATGGCACACACATTTCCCAAGATGTTTGTTCTTATAACTATAAATGCATTTACCAGAAAAAATGGAATTCAAAGGTGTGATCAAAAATCATAAAACTGTATAAAAAGTGAAAATGTTGTAAGCCAACTCAGCCCTGAATTGTAGCTAATATTCTTGTGAGAAAAGCCCAAGCCTCCATTTTTAAAAATGTTAATCCTAAGCTCTGGCCATTATTTTGTGGAGACTCATCTAGAATTATCTAGTCACCTAAATAACCTGATGGTGAATGCAATGAGCATTTCCTTATTAAATTTAGAAAAACATCTTATTTTATGCATGGTTGTCTTCACAGTTTTGTCTATTGTAACTGTTATTACCTAGGTGGAAAGTAAGTGTGTCAGTAACAAATGAAAACATTCACTTAGCAAAGTCCTTGGTACCTCATATAGTACAAATGGTGGTTAATACTATTATCTATATCAGTTTTTCTTGACGTGTGATCCCCAGAATAGCAGCATCAATATCACCATAACTTAGAAATGCAAATTTTGGGCTTCACTCAAACCACACCAAATCTTCTGAACCAGAAACTCTGTGTGTAAGGGTCAGCAATTTGTGTTTTGACAAGTCCTCCAGTTGATTTTGATCTATGTTAAAGTTTGAGAACCAGTGATGTAGATTAATGCATGCACAAAGTAAGCTTATATAATTATGCAGGTCTTCAATGGCCACAAATTTTCAAAGCAACATGTATATGGGTATATATATATATAATTACATATTTCATTTGTATATGTATAGCATACATATATATGAGATATGTCCAATCATATATGCAATATATAAGATATATAGTGCATTATATATGTAAATACACCATATACACATATTTATATACAGGCACTGTATACACACATGCACACACATGTAGTCTTGTGTATAAACTTTTCTCAAAAGTGCTCTGGGATATTTGATCTTAAATCCTTTAATTAAGGAGTCAGAATGATCAATCTATGGCATGAAACCTAGCTCTTTTACACAAGATGGGATATCATACGAAAGCAAAATCAGTTGGTTGCTTTGTGTTTTATAATGAGGAACTAATTGTACTAATTTTGTTTTTATTTATTTGAAACTAAAATATCTGCTTTTATATGGCTCAGTAATATATAGGAGTTACCTGAATTAAAATATTTAATTTATAGGTAATTAAGAAATAAAAAACTAAGATTAACATTTTAAAATATGTTTTGAGAATAAGATATTATAATTTTGGTGTTACAATTTAAGCATTACATTTATTTAATGGGTCCCCAACATGAAAGCATAGTCTTTAAGACAGAGACATCAATAACACATTTCCAGGCTCAGTTTCGTATTCACTCATGTGACCTGGATCAAATAATCTAGTATCTTTGGGTCTCAGTGTACTCATTTATAAATTGTGGATACTAACATTTGCCTTATCTATCTATAGTATTTTGAAGAACATATCCTGTAAATTGTTCTGCATTCTAGAAATACACCATAAAATTTTAAGTTTCAGAGCTAGCCTGCATGCATTTGATAAAGGGATATATTCAATTATTGGATAAGACAGACTACATATGATTTTATAGATACAGTTTTAAAAATAGGCCAGAATTTTCCCCTAATCTTGTTTGATCTTATTTACTTCACTAATTATGTTACTTGATAATGTTGGATGTCATACTCATATTGTTTTATCCTAATTAGTGGGAGAACATACTCTTGATAATTAAATAAATCTAATTAGTGCACTGAAGAGAAACTCATTAAGCTTTAGTCAATAATTTTAGCTTTAGCATCTCATTATATATATCTTTCTATAATAGTATAGTCTAGCAAGAATACATCAATGTCACTACCTGGTAAAATAGATAGATGGATTCCTGATATTTTCTTTTAGCATAAATCTAATGAAGATTAAAAAGCAACTACTATAATTGAGAACAGATAAGAGTTCATATATATGACAGCACTAATGACTATAGTGACCTATGGATTCATTATTCATTCTCACATATCAGCATTTAAGTGTTTAAAATGCAATGTTAAATAGGTATCAATTCATAATACAGAAAAACTTCTCTATTAAAATGTACGAACTTTTAATTGCTGCTGCACCGAAGAAAAAAATATACAACTAATTCAAAAGATGAAATAGCAAAGAGGAAAAATATCCTAATGAGACTGATGTCTATGTTCTGCATTGCAAATATTCATTTTTATACAATGAGTGCATTTTGTTACATTAGCCTATCATTTAACTTAATGTTAAGATTTAAATAGTTTCATTATTAAATTTCAAAATACCTTCACATTTAATAAAAGCAAATTATAAAATTCTTATGACCAATTCAATGAAAGCATTAATTTTCTATACTTAATAGAATTGAACTTCTCTCTTCTTTCTATTGGCATTAAAAGCAGACATCTGTATTATATACACTGCACATAATCTGCTCTAAGAAACATCTGGTCAGTAAGCTAATTTGCATAAAATACATTCACAAATGAAATTCATTTCTACAGAAAAATGTTTCTTGTTTTACATCTTGCCATACAATACCTATACATACTGTACATATTAATGCCCATTATTTAACTTAAAAAGTATGTAACAGTAGGCATAAAGTAAAATGTATTTTGATGGTTTACACTGCCCTCTTTAGGCAACATTAAGAAAGAAAAAAAATTAAAAATTTTTTAACTTCACCATTAACTCTCAAAACTTAGTAATAAAACTTTTTTTTTTAAAAAAAATAAAGCTCCCCGGCCTGGCACGGTGGCTTACGCCTGTAATCCCAGCACTTTGGGAGGCCGAGGAGGGCGGGATCACGAGGTCAGGAGTTCGAGACCATCCTGGCCAACACGGTGAAAACCCCATCTCTACTAAAAATATAAAAAAATTAGCCAGGCCTGGTGGCAGGCACCTGTAGTCCCAGCTACTCGGGAGGCTGAGGCAGGAGGATGGCGTGAATCGGGAAGGCGTCACTAGACACAGCTTGCAGGGAGCCGAGATCGCGCCACTGCACTCCAGCCGGGGCGACAGAGTGAGACTCTGTCTCAAAGAAAATAAATAAATAAACAAATAAATAATGATAATAATAATAATAATAATAAATAAAGCTCCCCAAGCTGATATGAATGTGCAAGTTAACTAATTCCTTTCTAAGGGGGTGTGTCAGAGAGAAGTGCTTATGTCACATTACCCTCAGATTTAATAATTCATTTTATAATTAAATAGAATTAGTTTACAACTTATTTTAGAACAAAAGTATGAAAATTAAAATTATCTAAAATAGTATACTCTGATCTGATTTTAAAAGCAGTGTACTAAAAATGTATTATGCAAACAGAATTGCCCCCACCCATAAAAGGCATCCTGTAGAGTATGAAATATTGACAATAAATAAAAATTTTTTGTCTGTTTGGAGAGAATCAAATTAAAAACCAAAACGTGTTAAACAATTGTTTGAAATAGTAAATAAAATTATACTTTAGAAACTGGAGACTGATTTGTTGAATGTTTTGATTTTAAAAACGATGATGTACCATTTTACTAAATTTCTATCTGTTCATAATTTTTGCTTTACTTTTAGAGCAAGCAAACCACCACACCTCAGTCTGTCCTTCTGATCCATAACTAACCTGCCTCTGAAACGTGGAACACTTCTGAGTTCTCGCTAGTAACAGATGGTGTTGGGGACTGTGGGAATCCAGGAGTTATTTCTGAGTCACCTGCTGCCAGGATCCCATCAGCATCTTTTTCATTAGTGTCTGGAAAACTGAAATCTGTAGAAGTCTCATTCTCATTAAGGCTATCTGAGGTACCTTGCCCTGATCCACTTTCTTCATCACTTGTCAGAACTGCCCATGCTTTAGATTCAGGGCTGAGAGGAAGCAGAGCACTACCAGTCTGAATGTCATTTTCCTCTTTTCCATCATTTTGCTTTTGGGATAGCCCATTTGCTGATGGTGATTTACCAGGACTTCTGTCCACACCAGTTTGACTGTCTGAGGATACACTTGTGACTCTATTATCTTCTTCAGAATTCTCAGATAGTGAATGTGAGACTGGATTATTCTGATCCATAAGACTGTTTTCGTGGGTGTCTGAATCATTCATTACCTTTTCCTGTGATTCTCTATAGGATGAGCATGACATACACTTATGTATGGATAAGCCATCACTATATCTGTCATCATCATCATCACCACCATCATCATCATCAGTGTCACCATCTTCACCACCACCCACTAAATCGGCATCAGATCTGGCACTATGACTCAGTTCAGAAGTTGCCTTAGAAGGAAACAGCAACTTGGTTGTGGTTACAGAACCATCTCTGTTGGGAGAAACAGCTGTAATGGCAACATGCCCATTTCCTATAGGAACAGAATGATCAGTAGATACAAACGTATCAGAAGCAACTGTTGGAATACCAGCAAATACCTTATCAGTAACAGAACTTTTGGTGGAGGTTAAAATTTCATCGGAATGTATAAACTTATTTATTAGTGTATTTAATTGTTCATCAACTGATAAAACAGGTGTAGCAAATTCATGCCTTCCTTTTGGGGGATAGGCCTGCTTAATCTCCAAATTGGCCGTTTGGAACAACTCATCATTACTGTACAAAGAAGGTACCACTTGGTGGGAACTTTCACTTTTAAACAAAATTGGTTCATATTTCTCACTTGCATAAGAAATGGTCAAATCTTGAAGTGAAGCAGAGTGCATATGAGAAGTAGGCGACACATCAAAACCTGGTACAGATGTAGAGTGCAGCACGTTTTCACTTGAAGCAGAATTTGATACAATGAGATGCAATATTGTAGAACTAATTTTATCAACCTTGGGGGTTTCAACCAATATTGGATCACTAGACACAGCTGGAAGAACAGTTTTAAGCAAGGTGTCAACATCAGAAGCCTGAAAGGAAGGTTGTAGCAATACTTCAGTACTAAAAGAAGCTGAGGTCTCATAAAATAAGAGTTGAGTTGAAGGAGATAACATTTCACTAGAAGCAGGGTCAGAGGATGCTGGCTCTGAGTTTGCACTAAGCACAGGTTTAAGCGAAGTATCACCAGATGCTTGAAAGACAGTATGTGTAGGTTGAACTGAAAAGTTATTTTCTGGAACTTGACTAATCTCATGATCAAAAACCTTAGTGGTGGTATGAGCAAGGGACCCTGGAAACATGCCCTTGGTGCTAGAAATGGAAACAGAGGTTTCTTGTAAAGATGCATTCAACTTATTTACATTATCATGCATGTTGGGCATGACTGTGCTTTCAGAAGGGTAAACCATCTCATTGAAAGAAGGAATTTGCCGTTCAGTCTCATTTCCATATATTATTTCACTTTTAGAAAGCGCCTTATTATCATCACCAAACACAGATGTTGTATGTGTAAATTCAGCTACAGAAACAGGTGAAGAAATGTTAAGGGCTGTTAGCCCATCTGTGTCAGGTAAAAGAAATTCACTACCAGAAGAGTCTCCAGACCATTCCCCATCACCAGAGAGGGCATGAGTAGGCTGCAGTAATGATGCAGTTGGGGTAATTAACGAAGACTTAGGTATTGGTATATGGCTAGGGCCACTAAATAAGGAACCCTGATATGTTACACCCACAGAATCATGCACAGGTATTGCAGAACTGTAAGAAACAGTGAAGATGTGTTGGGAGCCCTCGTTATTAGACAAGGCATAAGAAGGTTCAGGCCCTGAAGAACGTGCATGCATCATGGCATCACTGCTGGGTGGTTCAACTTGAGAAAACACAAGCGTTTTATAAAGAACACCAGATTCACTACCAAATTCCAGCGTCTCTGAAGCAGCATGAGTAGTGGTCAGATGTGACAGCACATCAGAATACTGAACAAGGCTGGGCTCTAATAGCAAATCACCCCCAGCCACTGGCAGAGAAGCATGCAAGGGCACCTTATCACTCTCGGTAGCTGACGTAACTTGTGGAAGGATTTGAGAAACTGTATGCAGATGGCGAAACAATTCACTACTGAAGGAAGCAGAGGAAAATGGAAGCAAAGGTGCACCATCATAGGAAGACAGGATGGATTCAAATGACACATCGACACTGGGAAATACAGGCGTAGCATGCAAGGCCGAATCACTACTTGAAGCAGCAGGGGTAGTGTTGAGGATCTGATTGTCAAGCAACAAAGGGGTGACTAGAGGAAAGACTTCACTACTGTAGGAAGGTTGAAGAGGTGTCTCACCATTGTATACTGGTTGGGTTGTCTGCGAGCGTACCACACTGACCGTGGAGACCAAATCTTGTTGTCTGGAAGACGGGGTAAAAGCATGAGGTGTTACCTCAGTTGGGAAGTAGGCAAAGGTAGAATAATGTGGCATTTCCAGATCTGTAACTGAGGAACCCTGTGACATCACCGGGCCTGCAGAAAAGGACTTGGTTGTCTTCTCAGATTCATCAACACGTATCTCAGTGTAATTAGTCTGGAGAAAGCTCTCTCTGCCTGATCCAGCATCGGGCTGTGCTGTTACATCTGTAAAGCTAGGAAACCACACATTTCCCTCCACAGAAGGATCCTTTAGTGATTCTTCTGAACCTGATGAAGTCGAATCTTCAGAAGCATTTCTAGCAGATTCTGGTATAAGGACATCGTATGTGATTGTCTCTGGGTTTTCAGAGGAAAATATATACCCTTGGGATATGTTCTCAGAGATGAATGGGATAGCAGAAGTTGCGGGACTGGAGCCTGAAGAATCTTCAGCTCCAGTGTCAAGCTTGAAACTGGTCAATAAACTCTCCTCCTCATATTCTGTTATAGAAACTGTATTTAAGGATTCTACAGTCCCCGACAAGTTCATATGTGGAGATCTAAGAACAGTTTTAGAGCCATCATTTAAAGAGGCTGAAGTACCTTCCACAGTGTGAGGTGGCAGTTCAGTCACAGTCTGAGAAGACAAGGAAATATCTTTTTCTGTGGCTAATTTAGTGACTGATTGGGAAGTGGAATTTAAAGATGTGTTGGGAACATCACCCTTTCCAGAGAATTCACTTCCTCTTGTTGGGGATCGGTTAGTCTTGGCTTCATTATATTTCGTCCTTATGCGATTGTAGTGTGTTGTGGTAGAAATCTGAGGTTCCTTTTTCCTGATTTGATTTGTGGCACTGTCTCTACCAGGATTCACAATAGTGTCTTCTTCAACATCTTTTCCCTCTTCCTCCTCCTTTGAAAAGCAAACAAGATTTAATGAGTCATAAGGAAATAATATCTTATACTGCCAATCATCACTTGTGGTACCTTGGGAACTTCTTATCCTCAGAAAGCACCATTCTGTACAATGCATGCTTCTAACCTACAACCTTTATCATCCACTCTCCAGAGAAATAATTAAACATAATGAAAACACCTAATTTATGGCTGCCTTTATTTTAATGCTATGGAAAGAAGTGGTTAAATGAATAGATACCACATATTTAAAAGGAAGACACACTGTAGTTATTTATTGACTGTTATTTAACATGGTATTTATTTTGTTGTTTTTATATTTCTTTATTCATCAGGCATCAAGGTAAATAGTCATTAGCTTATTGTAATAAGAATTGGTGATGAAACTATTTCAAAGACCAAAACAGTTGAACATTCAGAATGCTTAATAATATATTTTTAGAACAAATCACAATTTTAAGGTCGTAATAAAGGGAAGATTTAGAACTAAAAGAGGTGTTTGGTTTTATTTTCCTTTTTTAAAAAATATTTTCCACTTAAGACTTAGGCAGATGTGTCAAAGGCAACTTGTCAAAATATGATTCTACTCCTCCTACTTTTTAATTTTGTGTTTCCCTTAGACTCACCAATCAGGAGGCTGAATCTTCCATGCAATGACCAGGGGGAGACTTCTAGTCTTCTGACTAGAAGTCGACCAAGACCTATGCTTTCTCTCTCTCTCTCTCTCTCTCTATATATATATATATATATACACACACACACACACACACACACACATACACACACACACACACAAACTGGGCATATTATATCTAACTATATACCTATATACTTAGAAATCTCAATTGTCAAAGTTATCAAGATTTTTTTTTTAAGTTTATGTGGGACATGATTTTGTCAGTATCTTTGTAGCCAACAACTTGTTAGAATTGTCATTTATTTGATCATCTGTTGGATATTTTAAGGCCATGCTACTTAAAAGAAGAAAAAAATTACTGAGTACAGCTATTGAGAACTTGACCAATATCAGAAGAAAGAATCTGAATCTTAAGCCATGTGTGCTCATGAGCATGAGTCATACACATGCAAATCTGCACTGTATGAAACACACGATTCCAAGCTTAATGGTGGCCTTATTATTTACGGTTTAATTATTTGGTTGGTTGTATTTTCTGAAGCATATGTGACAACTCTAGGAAGATAGTGTACTTGATCTGAATTATATTGCATGCTAAAAATGGCTACTCTCTCAGATTCCCTTGACAAATTTCCTTACAAGTAGTCAGTATTCTTCAAGAAGTTTTACATTCTGTGTGATACCTTGTTCATAAGGACCACCTGAGAGATTTTGCCAAATAATTTCCTAAATAAAATATTCCCATAATCTACAAACCTAAAAACTTCATGCAAAAGGAAATAAGAGTAATTTGCCTTGACTTGCTTTTAGGGAAAATTGGTTGGTGCCAGTTATCTCTTCTTCCTTAGAAGTCCTCATAAATATTTGTTTTATAATTTGATCTAGAGTTTTGCTGAGGATCAATATTAAGCTTGGCAGTGCGGTGTTTCTAAACTCTTCCTTGCTCTTGCAAACCTAAATATTTGCCTAGTTTTCTGGTATCACTCCACACTCTTTCCCTCTACCAAAACTCTGTTCAAACCTTCATTTTCCTGTCCTTTCCTCCCATTCTCAGCAGATGGCCTTCCTGTTTACAGGGAAAAGAAGCCATTAGTCAAAAACACACTTCTTCCTAACATTAAAAACAAGCTCCCCTTGCCCCTCCTGTCCTGTTAGAACTAAAGAGTTGTTTTCCTTCCTTTCTAAAGCTAATTCCCACTTCTGTGGTTTAGATCTATTCCCTATCATGAACCTAGGAATTGAACGTAATTGAGTAGTTCAGCCTATTTTGTGTTTCCAATTTGCTTTCTCAAATTCTCAAACAGATCATTCTCATCAGCTTAAATCAACTCCGATCTCTCTTATTTAAAGGGAACACAAAGGAAAACCTCTAATTCACCTTCTAGTTATCATTTTACTTCTCATCTCTCCTTCACAGCAAAAGTTCCCCAAAGATATGTCATCTGTTTTCTCTATATGATCTAACAAAGTCTCTTGACTTCCACCATACTATTACATTTCTTTCTCTTTGCTTACATTTCCACATAAACATACTTTATCATATCCTCCTATAAGCAATGTAAATTTTCATAAAATTTTTATTATAATATAATGCTACACATCTCTTCTTGTTACATATTTGGGGAAAAAAACTATACACACATCAGATACATACGCGTTCTATAAACTTTATGAGGTTCAGAACCTCTCAGAACCTGGTGAAGGTGATTAGACCTTCATTAATCCTATCCTACCATATCTTGTTGATCTCTAAAAGGTCACATTGGCTGTGTCAACATTTTAAGAAAACATATCATTCATGCCCTATGATTACTTTATTCATATCTGACTACATATATTTTAACAAATACTCTTTCCTACAATTTCTTTATGGAATTATTGTGACTCTTTCTTCCACTGTAGTTTCGATCTGTGTCATATGTTATCCTTCACAACTTCATTTAAAAAATTTAGTGTGAATCCATGATCATGCTACAGATACTTTGTCTTGGAAAGTCACACATTTCCATTTGGAGAGGATCTAAGAAATATCCTTCAAACTCTTTTTTTTTTTTTTCTATTTTCAGGGATTGAAAGTCATTATGAATACATTCCATGCATTTTCCAGCCTGTCATTCATTCCTGCATGAAGCAAAGGAAGTGAATAGTGGATTGGTTAAGCAGTGTTTTCATCCCATCTTATAATCACGCTCCAGGAAGACACATTATGACACAGGTCTCTTTCGATTTGACAATATATTATTAATACAACAGTTAATTTCAATAGCAAAAACTACCACCAATTTGCCAAGCCAAGCTCACCAAACACTGCTTCTGTATTCTTTATTTTAAATCCCTATCTGTGTATTGGTAGCTGACTCCCTCCCCCTTGGCAGTGCCAAGGATTCTTCCAGCTCAAAGAATTAGAGCGGCTGTTTCTTTGGGCCCTACCACCATGGGTAAAGCCCCACAAACCAAATAAGCCTAATGTCATAAGAATTCTTTCTCTTCCTCATTTTCTTCTAGATCATAGCCTTCTATCAACAAGTAATGATATTGATTTTTAATTCTACTCTGTCTTCTCAGGTGACTCCTTTCTCAGTGTATTGTATATTCTCATTTTGCTTTCTACAGCCTCTCTCCACCTGTCTCCATTCTGTTCTAGGTGGGTGGCCAGAGAATGTGGTTATTCCCTGGGAGGTTCCTTACATAACTGGTCACCACAGGATGACACTGTCCCATTATAGAGACCACAGCACCTGCTGTGCCATTCTCTCTGCATCTTCTCCTTGCCTTCTTGCCTTTCAGGTTTAGATGTAACAACAAGTCTCTCATATCATTAATCCCAAATGTACAATGTACAATGTTTATTTGCATTAAGACTTCCCACACCTATGAATCGTCCTTTTTGATTAAATTAACCTCCACGACCCCACTTGAGTGTGGCATCTGTTTCCTGTTGGGACCTGGGCTGATGCACTGAGGTTTTTTTTCCCTCCTATCTAGGAACTTTTCTCTGACTACAACAAGTCAGCCTGCTCACACATCTTCACATTCTTCTCTAACAGGAAGATCTGCTTGTGTTTGTCATATATGCAAATGGCAAGACCAGAGGCACCATGACAGGCATAGCTTTAGGGACCTCTATTGTAGAGTGTACAACAAAAATAAAGATATACCTATATTATGTAAATGGAATAAGCCAGGAACAGAAAGATAAATACTGTGTGTACTCACTCCTATGTGGAAGCTAAAAAAGTTGATTTCATAGAAGTAGAGTGTAGAATAATGGTTATTAGAAGCTGAGTAATGTAGTGGGGAGGGGGCGACAGGAAGAGATTGGTTAAAGGGTACAAAATTACAGCTAGATAGGAAGAATAAGTTCTAGTGTTCGATAGCACTGTAGGATGACTATAGTTAGCAATAATATATATTTTCAGATAGGTAGAAAAAAGGATCTCAAATGTTTCCAACACAGAAAAATGGTAAATGTTTGAGATAAAGGATATGCAAACTACCCTGATTTGATCACTATATACCTCATAAATAAGTAGAAGTATATGTTCATTAAAAAATGGGAAATATTTAAAAATTTATATAAAGTCACATGTGTCGCCTATTCACACAGCTACATATACTAAATACAATCTTATAGTTTTATGTAGAAATTTACTAGTAATTAACATTGGAAGATTTTAAATAACTTTTGCAGGCTTATGGTAAAAGTTGCTTTAGTGTTAATGGCAATAGAGAAGAAAAATAACTAAACATGGATCTTGTAACTAAAGTAACTAAGCATGGATCATGGATCATGAATCATGGTAATGGGAATTACTATGAAAAATAATTGATCATTCCTTGGTCTTTTCTAAAAAATTTGTGATGTGTAATACATAATATGTGAGATGGAACTTAAACAGAATATCATCTACTACATGTTACCAAATACTGAAAAAAGGGCTTACATCAATGTGTCAGACCAATTATTTGAATTAACAACTCAGCATAAATATAATATCTTTTTTCTTTTATGACTTAATTCTGTTGATCACTTGTAGGTGTGTGTATGTATGTGTGTATATATATATGGATATATATATATATCCATATATATGATGTATATATGCATGTGAACATGTATGTACACATACAAATAAAGATATTCTTAGCTGAAATCTATAAACTACTGTAAAAAGGTAGACTGGTCATTTTGGTAAAATAGTCCCTTGTAAGAGAGACTAGCCATAAAATACATAAAATATCAAGATAGTTTTTACCTATGAAAGACCTAATTGTTATTTATTGCTGGATAACAGCACTAGTTATCACACTTTTATCAGCTCCTACACAATCTATACACATGTACACATTCATACTATCATCAACAATAGCACCCGAACCAAATACATAATTTCAGTTATGAGGAAAAGCACATTAGGGCATATGATGAAATATAAAATATATTAAACAATCATTTCCTCTCTATTTAAAAAAATAAAATAATGTTAAAATTTATAGTCTCAAATATCTGTAAATTTTATCTATAAATAGTATAGACTACTCGTAGTATAAGTGTCTGTTGTCAGCACAATGTCCTTCGAGTAAATGAATATTTATCAAATTAAATAATAAACAATTTAAATGGGCAAAAAAAATATATAGTTTATATTTTGGGCCATATTTATCGTTGATCTATCAACATTGGTTATTTATATATAAACTGTATCAATATTAAGAACTGGTTAAATATAATTTTAGTTCCTTCAGAAAAATTTTGACACTAAAAAAATTCAAGTTTATAGCTGTAGTGCATAGCTATAACTATTTTTAAAGTTCATTGTTTTTTTCTTCATCACCATTTATATTTCTTGTTTTTTAGTACTATACCAATCAAAACATCTTTCAACTTCTTCATAAGAGAATCATGTATATCAATTATGTGACTATCTATATATAAAGCTTAGCAACTAACCCCACAATGAATTGTAAAACACAACTTTTATTCATGTGGCAATACCTAACACCTAAGCAACAATTCAAAATAGACCATTGAATATTAAAACATTTGAATATAAAAATGGCTATGATACCTTGATTATTTCTTCAGTTCCAATTAATTCAGGAAAAAGATCAAGTTCTACAAAATTAAAAACAAAATTATTAAAGTTTTTATTCAACTATTTCAGCCTTTGTGAATTTACCTTTTGGTGAAAGAAAAAATTAAAAAGAACCAAAAGTTAATGTCAGCTTTGAAAATATAGACTTTCTCACAATAAAAATTCCAAATTTTAGTTTTCAACATTACTGAACACTACAACACAACACTACATGAGCTTATATGTAACTCTACCCAAATCTTGATCTCTACCTCCCACTCCACTCCCTTCCCCATTCCCCACTCCCCCAAGTCTGATTGAAGCTAAGAACGGAGAGGAGGTCAGTGAAACCGATAAAACTGAGTGTAAAGAAACGCAAATAATTTTTCATCAGTGCAGAGTTACTTTCATCCTTAGCAGGGCTGATAAAAGCATGGCTGGGGAAATGCCAGGGATTTTCTGGAGAATTGGTAGAATTTATTTTCTTATTCAGCTACCTCTTCCTTAAGTTTCTATTTTGACTGAGGAGCAAATAATTATCTTTACTCCTCAAATCTGGCCTCATACCTATTTCTATACAGGGTGCTGCAACAGGTAAAATGAAGAGTGTTTTCCAGCAGGTTCCAGAAGAAGAAGAAGAACTAACAGAGTGAATCTTGTGCATTCTCCCCAGGGAAACTCAGCTAATGCTGTTTACTTAAAGAATCTGATGACCAGGATCATTCAAGTCTGTTTGTCCCAACAAATCAGAATCAACACATGAATATCTCAGTGCTAAAACAGGACCTGTCAGAGAATGTCAGGGAAGACTAAGCTGGTTCTTTCTTTTCCTAAGAAGGAATCTAGCCACTCTACCACATTACTACTGAGGGGCCAGAGGAGAATTTTTCTTTAGTCTTGGTCTGAGCTGCCTGGGTCATTAAGAAGATGGTAGACAAAGTAACTGTGAGGTTTGAGCATTATTATAATGATGTTCTTCAAACTCCCATGGCTTTATGGAATCTCAGGCTATCGCCACAATTTATGCTCTGCACTATCCTAATGCTGCTTATGTTCTCTGTTTTATGTCCTCAAAGGAAATGTATACTCTATAGAAATTTCAAGGTATAACTGAACCAACATTAAATGTTTATCATACCCAGGTCTGTTTTCCAACACAAAGTTTCTTGAGTTTATTTTTATCAAGACTCCTGGGTACTAATATATTGAAAACTGTAAAATGAGAATTCACATAAAATCTGTTAAGCATGCTTAGCTCCCAAGAAGATTCAGATAAAGTTAACACTTTTGACAACTTAGCTGCTTCAAAATTACTTAACGTAAACAACTTCCTGTAATTTAAAAAGGAAAGTACTCACTAGAAACAATCACAATCTTATTTTTAATTCTCACTTTTTTTCTTGTTAAAACTAACCATGAAGGACTTTGGAAATTTTATTTCGATCATTAGTGGTCTCCTTCTATTTTTCTTCCTATGAAATCCTTACTTAACCATCTGTTCTTCATGCTCTTTATTTTTTATGTTTCTAAACTAAAGTGATTTCAATCATCTCAAACACTTGTGTTTTTGTAATCGCCATGCAAATTAATACATGTGAATTTAAAAATGAGATACAACTGTGACAGACAAATGACCTTCCATATGATTTTCTAAAAGCTATGACTAAAGAAGTTCATGCATGTAAAAAATCTTCAAATTAAGCCCATTAGACAATACCTAGTTTTACTGAAAATAATTTGAAGCGTAGCCACACTTTTTCATAGACTTTTGAAATATTTAATGCTCATAATGGCAAATCATAATCAAATACTTGTTAGTGGTACACATACTGCAGGTTTTTCCGCTGTTAAGAGGCCATGGAAAAAAATATATCAACTATTTTCCATTTGTTTCAATATGCTTAAGAAGGTGTTCAAAATTTTTTTAAAATGGTCTAACTCCACCTAACTTCATACTTTTAATGGGCAAATATAATTTTCTTATTTAATCGTAATAAGGGTTGAGGAAGGGTATGTGTAACTATCACATGGAGGATTTATTTCCTTTTTTCTTCAATATTTTTAGTGTGTATCGCATTCGACTTATTTTTATCATTTTACCAGAGCATCAGCTAACTATAGGGATTATGGTTTCCTTTCAGTAAATTACAATACAGGGTTTTAATCCAATCACATCCCCTACCGAATATTAATGACTTATACTATAATTGGATTGCTGCTTACTGTAATAAAACCAACACTTTCTCTTTGGGCCTCCTTAGCTCTGGCGCAACTTGTGTGGTCCTAGGCAGGTCTCTGAGCCTCCCTTCATTCCTTGGCACTCTCATGGGTAAGCACCCCCACGTGTTGGCACATTCATACTGCTGCGTATAAACCCACCTTGAAGGCTCTTTATTCTGGTTTCCAACTGGACTGAGATCATTTGAACTGACTGAAATTCCCAGGAACACTTCAATACCTCTATTTCTTAGAATCCAGAGGTCTTTTGCTGAGTCTCCTCAGAACAATTTTGAAATAAAATAATTTTGAAAGATTGTTTCCGTCTTCCTAAAGATTTTGAAGCCATAATTCTGGATCTGTTCATTAAACACCCTGAACTCAAAAGTTTAGCTCTGCTGATGGGCACAAGCTCTCATACTGGGTACCCCTAAATCTGTTGCTTTCTCACAAGTAATAACTGATATTTTAGTAACCACTGGTTGGAGTCAGGCACTACGGATACATTAAATAGTTCAAAAATTATACTGATTTATAGAATCCTCTCTCTTCATCAAAATAGACTCCAGAAAGGATATAAAAAGTCTGATAGTGAAGAACTAGCAGTATTTTTGTTTTGAGTGAACACTTAAATTCACATTTTTGTAATAACTGAACAAAAACTGTTGACTCATTCTGGTTTTGTTTTGGGACACAAGTAATGTTAGATTAAAAAAGCACATTAGGAACACATTAATTTTTTATAACACAAAAAAAGCAACACTGACGTAGGTGAGCAAGCAAGGCTTATTTAATTGTTTGAAGATAAGCCAAGTTTCACAGTGCACAAAATAAAAGCAGTGTAGACCGCAACTGCTTCAAGCTATAATTCTGCATATAATAATGTAATAACACTAATAGCAAGGATGGTACAGGTAGAGTAAGGACAGATGCATGGTGACTTAACAAATTGTTATACAACTGAAACCACACAGTAACAAGTAAACTGTTGATTTAATTCATCATGTATTTAAATCTAACACATATAATTATCAAGGCCCTAAAACATGTACTGAAATAATCCCTCCATAACTGTATGTTAATTAGCTCTATCTTATATAAGAGAAATAAACATAATTAACTTAGTAACAATAAGATAAATATATTTATGAAATTATTTATTCATAAATATAATTCTCTAAGAAGTCTTTTAAAAGAATACACATTTCTTTTTAACATTAAAAAGGCTCCTTGACAAATTTAATTTCTGAATGCAAACTTACACATTTTTTTAAATGGCAATTTGAAATAATACTTAATGTGCACTAGCTTATGGTGATATTTTTGTACACAAGTGTAATTAAAAGGTACAAAGAATAATGTAAGCAAATTGTTAATTTAAATGCACAGTTTTATCAAATTTAGGAAGTTAAAGGCACTATTTGGAAGACTGAGTTTTTCTTCAGGGAAACTGATTAAAATATTTGAAATCTAGCTGGGCACGGTGGCTCACGCCTGTAATCCCAGCACTTTGGGAGGCCGAGGCAGGTGGATCACGAGGTCAGGAGTTCGAGACCAGCGTGGCCCACATGGTGAAACCCTGTCTCTACTAAAAATACAAAAATTAGCCAGGCATGGTGGTGAGTGCCTGTAATCTCAGCTACTCAGAAGGCTGAGGCAGGAGAATCGTTTGAACCTGGGAGGTGGAGGCTGTAGTGAGCCAAGATTGCACCACTGCACTCCCGCCTGGGTGACAGAGCGAGACTCCACCTCAAAAAAAAAAAAAAAAAAAAAAAAAAAAGACAAAAAGACAAAAAGACAAAAAAAATATATATATATATATATATTTGAAATCTATCAAAGAATGACAGCAGTTATAAACTACCGTCTTCATTTCTTTTTAACAAAAGCAATAAACAATATAATATTTAGTAAACAGTTTATCCTAAATAATAACAGAATAATTAAATAGGCTACATTACAGTTACCAAGCTAATAAAACAGCACGATTAACAGAAACCAAGTGGTATTAATAAAAACCATGAAATAAGCAGCAAACTCAAAAGCCACTTACATCTATATTAGTCACACAAATAATAAAATTCACAAATCTTGTAGGCACCAAACCTGTTTTACCAAGCCACAAGATAGTATTACTGTCAAGACTTTCGTTGGGATATATTTACCAAAGAAACAATATATAAGACAATGTAATTTCAATACTGAATTATAAATATGTGGAGAAAAATGCCATTGCAGCCTTTCAGATCAGAAAGAGTAACTCCTAAGAAACCAATATTTTTTCCATTGAAAAATAGGATAATCCCAAACTTTGGAGGAACAGGCTTTTGATGCAGGAATTTTTGGTAGAAATAATAGGCAATAATCTACCTAAGTTTGTAACCCTTGGCTTTTAAGAGGCATAGCATATGAAAACATCAAATCAAATACCATCTTTTACTAACACAGCATCACTATACAAAATGCCTTAAGAGACTGAGGCATCCATGGAGATTTAATGGTGCATCCAAACAAGCATCTCATTATTACAATGTTCAATAGTGTCCCGGTCCTTTAAATAAATAGAAATTTTAAGTTATAATAATATTTATTATTTAGTACAAATGTGAAAATACAACAAATGATAGAAGAATATTATACTTTGTGCCAATATAAAGTCAGTCTTACAGGATCACTCAGAAATCACTTATGGAGAAAATACATATTTAATCTGTTCCTTTCATATGCAATAAGTTTCTCCAAAAAAGAAAAAGACCAAAAAAATTCAGAATGTTTAAAGCTTTGGCATAGGGAATAAAGTAGGAAACAGTGTAAAAATAAATGGGTAAAAGTAGTAATTTTTTGCCAACTCCTGAGAAATTATTTTATGTATGAAATTAGAGTAGCATAATTAAATCAAGGTAACAAAATTGAGTGAATGTGTTCAATATACTTCATACTCAAAATGCATAAATAAGGATAGAAGAGATTTTTGTATATGCCATATTTCAATCAATTCACATATGGTGCTGGTCGACATGATCAAAGTTATATGGCTAAAGGTGTCATTTTCTGGATAGCTTATTGTGGGGAACTTTGGTGAGGGTTGCCATGCAATGGTGTAGTATGATATGGCATAGTTAAAATCATGGTCAGTTATTTTGATACTCACTTCCAGTAAGACTTAGAGCTCACATTCCATTAAAAAAGAACCTGATTTTGAAAAACAACGCTAAATAAAAGCAGTAAGAAAGACGGTTATACCCAGGCCATGAGGCAGGTCATAAGAAATATTAAATAATGATATTGCCATTATGGTAGTAGTAATATTCATTAGTTGTTAATACCAAGTTGGGAGATACCTTGGCAAGTTTTATAGCCTGTAGTTTGGAATGATGAGTACTACAATATCTGATGCTCTGACATATAGTCTTTAATTTAAAAAGTCAACTAGTAAGAACAGCTATAGTAAGGTGATCAATGAGCAATTACTTTATTTAAGCTCATGTTGGATTAAAGTCCCTGCTACAGCATTTAGACAGCAATGCAAACCGTGCACATCAGTTTTCCTGCCATAGGTAAAACTGAAATAGACTATAATTAATATAATTTGTAACCATTCACTTCCATTAAAATTTGTAAAAGTTTCAATGAGTAGGCTCCTAATATGGATGACCAAAGAATATATATTTACGTATGTATGTATGCACATATATATGATTATACATATGTAGAGGTATATATACATATATATACTTCTAGTCTATTATTTAAAACTGCTTATACTAACAAGAGGAAAACTAACTTAATAATTTTAAACTGTCAAATTATAATGGTCAGCATTTGATTCAGTTATTGCATATGCTCTAAGATCAAAAGATTTCCCCATATATTTAGAGAAGGTGCATGCAAATAAAACACAAGTAGAAACAACTTTTGCTTGTCTTGTTTTTGGGAAAGAGTAAGGGCAATCAACCAAGAGGAAAACACCCCACTCCCTAAAACCAAACTATAAAAAGTAGAAAAATAGATCTAAGACAAACTCTTGAGATGCTTTGTATAGATATTTCAAAGTACTTCACATGGCCTTAGGATCATGTATATACTTACTACATAATGCTTTGGGGGCTGAAAAAAGGAAATAAATACAAATTAAACCAACTCTTAATTATCCAAAATAACAGTCTCAACATTTACATAGCAATTTTCATTTGATGATCATTACAATATTATAAATATGTTTAGTCGTTCTTATTTTACAAATGGTAAACTCCAATACTAGGGATAAATTTACTTATTGTCCTGCACCAGACCTGCTGAATGAGAAATGGGTCCCATGTCTCAAAAAATTACCTGGCAATCCAGACTTAAGAGAAAATCACTTTGCCTTTTGGCTAAAAGAATATAAAGTTAGAGAGAAAGCATCAATGCATACAGTAATTAAACTAACCTCATTTATTGAGCTAATATATAGATGTGTCTGGCGGTACTTACCAGGATTATCGGTAGGCATGTCGACAATCAGTTGGTCGCTGTATTTTCCATATAAGCCATTAGTGCATATGGCTACTATTTGAAGAACATAACTCATATTGGGTAGCAAATTATTGAGAATAGCACCCTAAAATAAAGATGTTAGTAATTATACAAATGTTATTCTCATAGGACTACTAATACACTAGGTATCTTTCCTAGAAAACTTTTCTCCCTGGTCCATGGAAAATACTTCTATTTTATTAACCTAAGGAAAAGTTTATGTAATCTTGCTTAGTTAAACTTGTGGTATTTGTGAATTATGAAGAACTGGAAAACTAGGCTTTTTTTTTTTTTTTGCTTTTTAAAAATCAGATTTAGTTTTAGGAAGTTTCATTTTTAGCCAGAACTCATCAAATTCATAAATGAGTACCACAAACTAAAAATTAATATTTTAGACAAATAAATGGGAAGCATGTGCAAATAAGGAGCAATGTGAAGAAGTGAACAACTAACATCGCTTTTTCTTGACAATATATATGCAAGAACAGTAATATAATTATCTTCTTCACATAATTATGAAATAAACATATTTATTATCATTTATTTCACAGATCATTGTGTCTCCATATTCTAGGCAACTGAATTAAAAGGTTACTAAAATTTTATCCATTTTGTCCAAATGATATGAAACATAATTAACAATGAGTTTTTATTTAAACGCAGGTTCCCAGGACTTGCAGGACTCCAGGTGCCTGAGGCAGAGTCCAGTGTCCTTGAACCTGCAGTGGGGACTTTCTGGACCGACATCCAGATGAAGGTTTGTCAACTACACCCTAATCTATGGCCAACACTTCCCTACCAGGGCAAAGTTTAATATTGACACGCTCAGGCCACAAAAAGAATCTGTACTTATTCGCACGCGCTGGTGGAGGGAGGCAGGGGTGGATCTTTTGTAAGAAATTTTGTCTTACATCCCCAAAGTTCTGACCCAATCATGACTTCCCAGCTGTTATCTGAAAATTTTTTGGTACAACAAAGAGGACTTGTATGTCCCCTACTCTACTTTTCCTGTGCTGATATAGCATAATGGAAGACACAATATAAAATGTATCAGGGCACTGAGATTCTGGCCCTGTTCTACAACTGCAATCTTAAGAAAGGCCATACTAAATGATCTCCAGTTCATAAGTCATATGTATCTACTCTATAATGTTATTGTTGGTAAAGTTATGTTATCCATTTAATTAAAAGTAACTTTTGACATAATTTAGTATAGCTTCTAATTTAAAATTTTTTTTTAATTTAAAAATATTCAGCCCACCCCGTCTTCACATAAAGTCTAAAAGTAATGGAAGAAAATAACATACAACCATTTGTAAATTCTTACCTTGGAAATTAAATTATAATGTTACCATATGTAAAACAACTGATCATATAGTTACCAAGTCTTGATAGCCATCTGTCAAAAATTCATGCTTGGTTTGGTCCACTCCGTCCAACTGCTGATACAAAACTGCAAACTTCTCAATCATGGTATCATAGACGACTCGAGGCCTTTCCCATGTAACAAGAAGGCTGGTATAATTCTCTGGGTCAGCCTGAACATTTTCTGGTTCTGAACTACAAACTTCAGAGAGAAAAAAAGTACAGCTGTTGATAGAACTTAGCCTTGAGGACTTGAATAAATAAAACATATTATATAAAAATTTTATTGTGTTTTATTTCAATATAAAGTAAAAAGTTACACTTTCCCACTGTGGAGATTTTGCTTATTCCATTTCCTATATCTAAAGCACTCTTTCCTCCCCTCTTAACTCTATCTGTTCAAATCCCAGCTTTCCATTCTGGAAAGGTCTTGGTCAAACGCTACCTCCTTCATTACACACATTAACCTCTACTGAAGTGATCTCTGTCATTGTCAATCATCTATTTTATCATCATTACTGCATCATTTGCACACTTTCATATTATTTTTTCCTCAACGAATCTTGACTCCTCTAGTGGATTATAAACATAAGAACTATAGCTCTGTAGTTCTATATTGCCTAGAAAATTGTTTTGAATATATTTGGCACAGAGATTCATTTTTAGAAATAAATGAACAAAGAATATCTGCAAGTTCATGGTGACTTAATTTCTCTTGTTTGGTACCTGAAAATCTGTTCAGTTCAGGATGTGGATAATTTCAGTTATGAAAGACATACTATTACTGGAACATTTTGTTCTTAAAGAATCCTTGAACTAATTAAAAATTCCCAACCAAAGAAAACCTAAAATTGCCATTTCAGTATTTTTCAGATGTGCTGACAAAAATCCCATTTTGTTACCATAAGTAAATTAAGAAAATAATTTTAGGGAATTAAAAGACTTGTTTGTCTCATCTGAAAAAACAGTATTATGAAAAATCATTCAGAGACTTTTTAAAATGAATTCAGGCCCATGCTGGGAATCATGCCCCAAATTTAGTCTCATCAGAGAGTGCCCTGGTACTTTCCAAAATGCATTTCTAATGTGATAGTTTGGACTAATTTGGAGGAGAAAAACTATAACATTTTATGGTATTTTACTAATGAAGCAGAGTAATAGATATCTCTTCACAGGCCAGACAGATTTGCAAAGTAGAGGGAGAGAAAGATCTCTCAGGCTGAATATTAATTAATATACTTACAGAATCTGGCCTTTGTTTTCAGGTGATACCTGAAGTTACAAAGCCACTCGATGAGAGCATGTGGTAGACTTAGGTAAATCAGTCATCACTGATACAAAAACTACAAGGACTCAAAAATATGTTAACAACTGCCGCTGATTGTGACCAAAACGCCTTGTCTCTGCTAGTTTGCAGTTCACCTCCTGAACACAGGAGGGCACCCACAACTAACAATTGGTCTTATAAATGGAAACAAATTTTACATATATTTAAGTCACAATTTTAGCATATGCACAATATGCTAGCAGTGGCATAGCATATGTACCATATCTACAGTATGCTAGCAGTAGTACAGAAATGATTTTTAAAATATGAATATATATATACCTTTTAAATACGTGTATAGCTTTATATCAGTTAGAAATTATTTTTCACTTCAAACCTTTGATGTTATTTTTTGTTTAGGGAGGGCTTAGGTTGGGGTGTTCCTTTAGAAATAAAAGAAAAATTATTTCATTATCAAAAAACACGAATTCAGAATGAGAGAATGTATTTTAATTTAGGTCTATACTACATGATGTTACTCTACCGAGTGAGACTTCTACCGACGTCCAGCAGATGGCAGAAGACCTTCAAATTGTCTCAAGTGAGCTATTTACGTTTATATCTTTGGAGCAGCAACCTCCTTCTTGCTTCTAATGAATCCCAAGTTCACTTTCAGAGAAGTTGGCGGTTACTCTGGACAATATCATTTGTAGATTTTGTCCTCGAAAAAGCAATCACACTTTTTTACAGAATGGGAATGATTTAAAGTGAACTATACTCTTCAAGATGAAACTGTTTTGAAATGCATTAATTTTATGCATATATACAAAGCATAACAATCTCTTGAGAAAAAAATAAAAGGATTCATTGCAAAATATCCAAAGGATATTTCTGCCTAAATAGCAGAAACTACTTTGGTTGGATGTCTATGTCTCGCCTTAATAGTAGCAACATTAATATAAAGTAGAGCTCCAAAAAGAAAGTTATATTTTCTTGCCCATAGGTTTTCACTTCTTGTAAGAGTTTGTTAGCTATTTGTTTAATAGTTTGAGTTTATATTTTAATTAGAAATGTATTTTTTAAATACTTGTGTTTATTGATAATCAACAATACAGTTGCACGCTATCAAGCTTTAGGTAAATCTTTTCTTTTAGATGTGGAGTCACAGGATCTTATGGTGAAAAACATACATACTTTAGAATGTTATTAACAGAAAAGCCTATATTTCTATATATAGTTTATAATCTTGCCAAAGGGTTTCCTTTCTATAAGATAGAACTGAATCTTTCAAATAACAATTTAGTTAATTCTATATACACTATTTGGTGTTCAAACCATGGAATAACCACAGAAGAAGAGATTAATAGACACTAAATTTTCCAGGTTTTGCATATATTTCCTATTGAAATCAGCTCAATTATCTTTTTTAAATTTTATTATCATTATTATTATTATTATTATTTTAGACAGAGTCTTGCTTTGTCTTCCAGGCTGGAGTGCAGTGGCACAATCTTGGCTCACTGCAAGCTCCTCCTCCTGGGTTCATGCCATTCTCCTGCCTCAGCCCCCTGAGTAGCTGGGATTACAGGAGTCCGCCACCACACCCAGCTAATTTTTTTTGTATTTTCAGTAGAGACGGAGTTTCACCATATTAGCCAGGATGGTCTCAATCTCCTGAACTCATGATCCTCCCGCCTCGGCCTCCCAAAGTGCTGGGATTACAGGCCTGAGCCACCGCACTGGGCCAGCCCAATTATCTTATTAGAAGCATATGTACTCTGTAAGGTACGTTTCCTGGACTGAAAATCAGTAACGTTTTTCCAGATGAATATGTACTCAGACATCAAATGCAAGCTGCTATAGAGTAAAATAGTAACAAAAATACAATTTTCCTGATCACGAGAAGTTCGAAACCGTTGAAGCTTCATTCCCTCCCTCAGGACTACATCTCACATACTGATTCCTTTCCACATCTACATGTGATCTGGGTCATAGTTACTGATTCTTCAGGAGACACTGGCTGAGAAGAAGAACCTAATTTCTGGTTATTGTGCAGGCTTCTGGCTGTGAGTCTGGGACCCATGTCAAGTCACACAGAGTACAAGTAAACGGTACTGTACTATACATGAACAGTGAGCAAAGAATCCTCACTATAAAGAATGAGAATGTAGTCTCCTTTATCAGGGAGCTATACGTGTTCTTGCTTTAAAAACTTATTTTTAGCATTCCACTCTCATCTGCTTGGTTCTAGGCACTCTAGACATACAGAAGAAGGAGGTAGTGTCTCAGCCTTTAGTATGTCCATTCCTGTGATAGCTTTCAAACACTTAGATTTAGTAAGCTCTCAGATGGAACGAGTGGTTGTAGATTCTAAATTCTGCACTCCGCCGATAGAGGAATGTATAAAACACTTACCAAAAATTCTGCCATTTAGGCCACATTAGGAAATTCTTTTCAAATTTATACACATTTCCTACTAAAAATGGTATAAGCTTCTTAAGCTTTTAGCTGACACAAAGTCCTGTGCTTTATCATTCATCCTCTCATTACTTAAATGAAGAGTGAACACCTACTACGTAGGAATGGACATGATCTGTGGAACCAGTGCCAAAATATTAATAAGCAAAGCACTGAGTGACATGAGAGAAAAATGAAGAAAAAAAGAAAAAAACAGAGACAGAGAAATACAAATACAAATCCTTGGCTGTGACAAATCTTTGTTAATCAAGAAAGTTGATGCAGATGACCAAGGGGAGATAGGAGACTCCTTCCACTTCTGTTGCTCTCTAGCCTGCCTTGGAGGAAGCACAGTCTGTCCTGAGGGAGAAGGCGCAGTCTTAGCTTGAGGTATTAGGAGTAAAATGTGGATTGATACGAAATGGCAGGGAGGTGATTCTTAGGGAGTGGCAGAGAAAATGTCATAATTACCCGAGACTACACTAGGTCTCACTCAGTTATTTCCCACTAATTTGAAGTTCTGTACAGTATAACACAGCTCATGACAAAAGTGTTTCATAAATACATGCTAATAAGTACACCACTTCCTTACTTGAAGTTTATGACCTTCATTTTTAAAAGTAGGAAGACAATGACTACTGGGAGAAAAGCTGAATGACTTACAGACCCAGAAGGTAACCAACGAGGTTGTGACTTCTCCTCGGGCAGTAGCAGATCCTAATACAACTGATGTAAACATTTACACAAATGTTGAATGTAATTGGAAAACAGCTATCCCTGTTTTGTACTTCTGAATGATTACATATTCACTTTAGATTAATAGCCAAAACAAGTCTTTCGACTTCTGCCTCTTTCACTCAGTCTTTAGGGACAGAGTGACTTCATCAACAGTTCAATTTGTAATACAAAATCTTCTAAGAAGTAAATAATATTCATTTCACTTTTTGAAATATAGTCGCCGTACAGTGTTTACATACATGTAACCTTAACAAATGCTATTAACAACCCACTGACCTTCAAGAAGGTAAGTCTACTAGTGTATAATTCATCATGATGTTTTTCAGGAAATTGTAGAAAATTTATCATAGGTCAAAATGTTATGCTACAAAGACACTCCCTTTATGCTACTCTGACTTGACAACTATTTTATCTTTCATTGTTTTGGTTTTTTTAAGTTTGCATTAAATATATTACAGTGCTAGCAAGTGAGATGTGAAGTGCATCCA
Source organism: Piliocolobus tephrosceles (assembly GCF_002776525.5). NCBI lineage: Eukaryota > Metazoa > Chordata > Mammalia > Primates > Cercopithecidae > Piliocolobus > Piliocolobus tephrosceles. The sequence goes on along the minus strand of NW_022325420.1, from coordinate 1,139,241 downwards.
TAATTCTATTCAACAATTATTTAAAAACACCTTAAACAGGAAAAACTTGAATAGTATGCCATATTCATTGTGATATCTTGGCTTTTTGTCCATACATACACATGACAATGACACTAGTTATGAGTCAGTAGCACATTACATTCAAGGGGCTGTACTGCTTTGCAAATTTTAGGTCATTTAAACCTCACCACAACCCTGTAAGGTGATCATTTTTAACTTTTCCATTCTACAGGTGAAGAAACAGACTTGGGGAGGTTAAGTAAGTTGACAATTTTTATACGACTAGTAAGTATTGGTGCTGGAATTTAAAAATCAAGTCTACTGAACTTTAAAGTCTGTTTTTCACCCCTGTGCTTTAGCAGGTCCCTGCTTCTTAGCAGAAAAACCTTGTGAGGTGATAAGAAGGCAACATGAAAGCATCTGATGCCTGGAAAGCATGGATATAGTTGAACTTAATCTACTTCATATTTTTGCTAGGTTTGTACTGTTATTCACACATAGTACTCATTATTTTTTATTGGCTGGGCACGATGGCTCACGCCTGTAATCTCAACACTTCGGGAGGTGGAGGCAGGCAGATCACCTGAGGTCAGGAGTTCGAGACCAGTCTGGCCAACATGGTAAAACTCCGTCTCTGATAGAAATACAAAAATTAGTCGGGTGTGGTAGCACACGCCTGTAGTCCCAGCTACTAGGGAGGCTGAGGCAGGAGAATCGCTCGAACCCAGGAGGTAGAGGCTGCAGTAAGCAGAGATAGAGCCACTGTGCTCGAGCCTGGGTGACAAAGAGAGACTCTGTCAAAAAAAAAAAAAAAAAAAAGACAGTTTTCACTAACTCTTTCAAGACCAGATGGTTCTATTAAATTCTGTGATCCTTAGAAGAGCCAGTGTCCATTCAATGATGCCAAAAAGAAATGCCTCCCTAATAAATGGCAGCTGTCCATACAAATGGAAATACAGAGGTTTGAAGTTCTGATAAAATATTCATTAATTCACAAATAATCTATTGAGCGCCTGCTGTGAATGCAAAAAATCAGTAGGGCCTGGTCCTTAACCTTACAGAGTTTATATGAATATATAAATCTCACATGGTTTTTGCAATTATTTATAATGTATTTCTAAAAACACATTTTCCTACAATGCATTTATTGAGAGATTTATTGAGAGCAAGATTTTGACAATTTTTATGCTAGCTTTTACTTCTCCTCCTGGTCAAAATGAAGATATTAGATATTTATAATGACAAAAAAATATGTGAACTGAATGTAAAAAATTGAGGAACTGATTAAGGTTTAATATATAGTTATAACTATATGATGGAATACAACATAAAAATTAAGAATGATATATTAAAGGTATAATATGAAGTAAAAAAAATCAGTAAACAGACATGCGGTATAGTCTCACTTTTTGTTAATATAATAACATTTTAAAAAATTTTCAGAGAAAGACTTGGATGGATCTTTACCAAAATCTTCATAATAGTTATCTCGGGGTAGTGTAATTACAGGGTATTTGTATTTTTTTCTGTGTCCTTATCTAGATTTTCTACATTGTATAAGTTCATGTAGTAAAAATTTATTTTCAGATTGAATTTAATAAAGATCAAAACTGAATATAAATACAATTCTCAATTCTTATTCTTAAATTCCGTTCCAAAGGAGATAGTATATCCATTGAGAAAAAAACTTTCATAAGAACACAGTATTTCTATGCACAGGACAAATGATAAGAAATGTTCATTGAGTGCAAAGACTCATGATGAAAAAAGCAAGTCCTAGTTTGTGAAGAAAGAAACAACTAATTGCTAAGAGTCTAATCAGATTCATGTCTCCTCTTTTTTCACTGCAAAAATAAAATCAAGTAGCTCACTTCTTTATAATGATTTCAGTAAATGCAGACTGTTATATAATGGGCATCTGTAAAAATTATTACCTAATAAATCTCGATATGCTAGGTGTTCATTATTGCTAAGTACAATAATTTTACAGAGGATTAACAGAGTCAAAATGAAGAATGTAAATTATTTAGCTATTTTTTTCAGTCACAGAGGAAACTACTTCTTAACAATTCTATCATACTGATACTATCTTTTTAAAATTAGAATCTTTCTTTTCCTGGAATGATCTTTAATTTTGAACATGAACTGTACACACAGCTAATACTACTGTACTGTATTCTTCTGAAGGCTTTGTAAATTTTTAATTAATTAAAGGATGTTCAGCAAGAAGAACTTGGCTCCAACTTGTCTGGAAATCTAAAGCCAGTCATTCCTTTTGTGTGTGTTGCCAATAATACATATGCTCTTTTTAACCCCAGAGGCTTAGACATAACTAAGCTTTGGCCAATGTTTTAATTCATTCACTTAATCACCATTCATCAAGGAGTCAGAGAGCTCTTACTACCTGCCAGGTACTTTTTTCAGATGTTACAGGTAATACTGAGATCAATTAGACAGGGATCTACCAAGAAAATAAGGTATGTACATAAACACCCCTGAAGCAAGGCAAGAAAGGCAAAGTGCCACAATTGCAGGTCAGGGTTTACGACGGTTCAGAAAAAGGAGGAATCACATTCAGTTTTGGGTAATCAGGAAGTCCCTATGCTGCATAAGGGCATATTAATTATTTGACAGTGGTTCGTATTAAAGCCAAAAAAGAACTGACTGAATATGTAACTGTGTGAATGAAACTTACCCAACTAACATGACCTGACTTTTCTATTTCACTGTTATCTCAAAATGATATATTTTGACAATGATTGAAACTTTAAAACCATAAATGTGCATATTAGTCTATGTAACTAGGAAAACAAAAGTTCTGTTATCATCTCTGATCCCCCCTAGAAGGGGATATGTTTTGGCAAACAAAGGGCCCCTTTCTAAAAATACTTATTTATTTATTTTTTATTTTTACTTCAACTTTTATTTTAGATACAGGGGTACATATGCAGGTTTGTTACATGAGAATAGTAAAAGATGCTGAGGTTTAGAGTACAAATCCCATCACCCAGGTAGAGTTTTTAACTCACCCACCTCTCCACTCTCTTGCAGACCACAGTGTCTACTGTTCCCATGTTTATGTCTATGTGTGATTAATGTTTAACTCCCACTTATAAGTTAGAACATGAGGTATTTGGTTTTCTGTCCCTGCATTAGTTCACTTAGGATTATGACCTCCAGTTCCATCCATCTTGCTGCAAAAAAACATGATTTCATTTTTTATGACTGTGTAGTATTCCATAGTGTATACGTACTACATTTTCTTTAATCTACCACTGAGCACACGGGTTGATTCCATATCTTGCTATTGTGACTAGCACAGCAATGAACATATAAGTGCATATGTCACTTCTCAGAAGAAAGCATACAAGTGCTAAGAAACATATGAAAAAATACTCACCATCACTAATCATCAGAGAAATACAAATCAAAACCACAATGAGATACCATCTCACACCATTCAGAATGGCTACTATTAAAAAGCCAACAAACATTGCATCTGGTGAGGGTGCAGAGAAAAGGGAATGCTTATACACTATTGGTGGGAATATAAATTAATCCAGCCATTGTGGAAAGCAATCTGGAGATTTCTCAGAGAACTTAAAACAGAGCTACCATTTGACCATTTGACTCAGCAACACCATTACTGGGTATACACCCAAAAGAAAATAAATCATTCTACCAAAAAGGGCCTTTTTTGATGGCTGAGCTCATTAGGATGAGCATGGGTAGGCAAGTTTGAAGGATCTGGGACAAAGCTAATTTTCCTGCCTTAGGAAGACGTGAAGACTTGGGTGCGATGAAGGTAGCAGCTGAGACTCTGTGAGGGGAACTGACAAAACAAGAGGGTCAAACAATCTGAAGGCAAAGACTCTAAGGCCCAGCAAGGGAGACTGCAGAAGAGATGTGTTTCTGCTAACATAATTTTAAAATAAAAACTGATGGCCATAAAGACACAAAACTTCAGTAAAAACTGGGAATGACTTTTCAGCACTTTTATTTATCCTAAGGATATACAATATAAGGAAATAACACTTTCTAAGCAATATTGTCTAAGCTGTAGGCAGATATTTTGATGAAATGCTGAGTTTTGTAGCCTCTCACCATCACTCGACAAATATTTAGTCAAAAATACAAACATAACACAAAGTAGTTGGTGTGACTGGATTTTCTTGAGGAAGCTGGGGAAGGCACACATACAGGATAAGTACACAACAAAAACAGCATGTGGATGTGCATTTGTACTGTAAAACTTTCTAGTTTTTCCTTAAGTATTGTATATTTAAGTCCCTTCAATTTAAATGAGTCTGTTTTGAGTTATTGTTTTTCTAGTTAGTTCTGCCATTTATTTTGGAACCAAACCACAGACAAACAGGTGATAAATAACTTATTATTACTATGGCAGTCATAATAGTGTTGCAGCAGGGATGTAAAATTCTGTGACAATATACACACATGGTCTAAGGGAATAAAATCGGTTCCCATAAGCTCCGTTCAAGAAAATCACTTTCCTTACTTTATAGGTCCTATTCTATATTTACAGAACCCAAAACACCAAGTAGTTTAGAAAGTGTTGTTTCTGTGTTTGACCTTAGGATAAACAAAACACTCAAAATCCATTACTATTTTTTTGAAGTTTCGTGTCTTTAAAGTCATCAGTTTTTTATGTAAGCAAAAATTTTGTTCCGGTATAAACGTAAAGTACAGTGGATAGAACTTTGCAAAGCTTTAGATTCAGGGAGAGTTAGGTTCAAATACTGACTCCATTCCTTTCTAGTTGTGTAAACTTGGGCAAACCATTTAATATTAGCTTCCCAAACTGTAAAATGAAGACAATGAGGCCAACTTCATAAGAGTGATGTGAGGTCTAAGTTCAATATTATCTGGTTCCAGTGCCTGGTAGAGTCACACAACACACAGTAGCTATCACTGTTTTTGTTTTTATAGATTATTACTTTGGACCTTTAACACTTAACTGTGAAAACAATGTTCTACATTAAATCAGAATTATACACAGGTTTACACATTAAACAGTGCAGGAAGCACCCATCAAGCATAACTTGCTATATTTTTATTATGTGGAAATGGAGTCTTTCAGCCATGCAGTGAATATTTAGTGAATGAGAGCTTTACTTTAGTTTGGCATGGGGTTCAGAGATTGCTGGCAGAGACAAATAAGTAAATAGACAATTACCAAAATATGGCAACTGCTATGAAGTCTGCAGAAGCTGAGCACATCGTACAACATTCAGAGGAGCACCATTTACAATCTATGGGTATGGTGTTTCCTTGAGTGTGCAGTCCTGTGGCCATTGCCAGGGCTAGACTTAGGTGGACAGAAGTAGAGTCAGAGATGGCCTCGCAGTGGATGCAATGCTCAACTTGAGTCTTGAAGAATGAGGAGGCAGGGAAATGAAGACAGTGGAGAGGAACATGCCATCAATGGGGAAGCCAAATGTATAAATGCAACCTGGAAGAATGTAGTCTTCATCTTCAGGGGACTTCATGTAGCTCAATGTAAGGGAAGGATGCCAGTTGGGGAGGCTTAAGCACTAAGACTGGTAAACCTACACAGAGCCTATCGTGCAACAACAAACAGTTTGAATTTTATTCCAAAAGTGATGCAGAGCCAGTGAAGGGTGTTAATAAAATAGAACTGATAAAACTATGTGACCAAAAAAACCCATATTTATTTAATTTATAATTTGGTCTATTATATTTAAGAAGAGGGGATGATTAAATCCACTTTCTTTTTTCTAACTGATTGTCTATTTTTTACTGGACAGTATGCTATAATATTTAGTACTGATAGAAATATAATTAAATTTCCTCATTTTGGGGCACTTTAATTTAAAATTTGGTGTCACAGTAAATATAGCTATTCATCACTGCTGTCTTGAGTTCTATTTTTTTGTTAAAGGATAAACGATTCTTGGAAATATCACATTAAAACAACAAAAGCTTGTTGTTTTAATGCTTAATCTTCAAAAGCAGATGATTATTAAACTAATATTATACATGGCAAAAAAAAATCATTGAATTCATGGCAGGACTGATATCAAAGAGGTCCATCTACTTGGAAAGGTTAGAAGTCCCTAGTGCAAAGGTCACTTCGACTTCTTTAATGAACAAGTGAGAACCTCAGTAAAAACTGAAAAGGAAAATTTCAGCAGATGTATCTGATTGTGTTCTCTGGACATTTAAAAATGCTTTTAACTACTGTGTCAGCTTCAAAAAAAACAGACAGCACTCCGGAGACACCCCTCTGGTGTCATTTCCCGTGGCTGTACCTCACAAGAGCAAATTTCTTTTCCTCCAAAGAAGGAAACTGGGAAGAAGATTCACTTCTTATTCATTAATAACTCAGTGCATTTATTTTCAGTACCGATTAGGTGCTAGGCTCCTTTTTGGGGCGTGCCAACACAAAGATGAGCACTTTAAAACCCAAATACTGTATCAAGATTCAGGTCAAATGCGGTTCTTCCATGAAGGTTTCCTGATCATCCCAACCAGAAACGATCTCCCAAGCTCTGAACACCTCAGCCTCTTATTCATTCCTTTCTCATACCTCTTAGACCAGGCAAATACCAGAAAGTGAACTTGGAAGTGTGTATTGTGCTTTGCTACTTATTACTGTGCATTCTGGAAAAACATTTTCCTTATTAAATCTCAATTTTTCCCATCTGTAAAATGGGGCCATTTTTAAGGGAAGAATAGATTTTTTAGTTGCCATTTTATAGATGTGGTATCTGATAGTCAGAAAATTAGACAGCTTACCTAAAGCTACAAAATTAATAATTAAAACATTTCTAAAGCTCCAACCCCTCTATATTTGTCATTTTACCAAAACTACCTCCTATAACATTGCATCTATGACAGTTGTAGAAGACTATATTTAAATACATACCTGCTTCATGAATCTCTTCCTTTCCAGTATATGAGGAAAACACCTGTCTAGAGAACTTGTACTGTTGCTCTCGAAAATTGTTTTGTAAGTAGTCCATCAGCATGACATAACCAGACTGTTGCATTGTAAGAACTTCACAAAAAACAGCCAACTGAAAAAAAGATCAAACAATTTAACATATCTGCTTCAAAGGCATTGGTAAATGCTTTAAAACAGATATTTTATAGCAAAGTTAGAACATAGTGTTTTTTAAATGGCTTTGAATTACTTGATTTGTTTGAATTTCTAAGATTACCTGGTTTTCGGAGATGCTAACTGTATCTTTAAAAACAATCCAGTCAACTGTGTCTGTGCAGGGAGGAGATGTCAATGAGCCATTGTAAACGTAATACTTGTCAGTTGAGTTTGGCAGAAGGTTCAACAGTATGAATGGATCTAAGGCAGCCTGCTTCCCTAAAAAGGAATAATACACATCTCAGCTGGAATCTCAACACTGGAACTTAGCTGTTCAAAGCTTCTATGAAGCAGAGACACATGCTTTATTATGTATTTAATCAAAACTGAGATTTTGAAACATTTTAGATATATTTTTAAATGGTAATAAAGCTGGCATGCCCCAAATTGTATTACACATGTCACTATACAGTGTTAGATGCCTTATCTTTACACAATCAAGATGGTGAACAGAATATTTTACATATAAAAATACTCAGAAATCATATGATCATCTCAATAGATAGTTACATCACTTCATAAGACTCAATGCCAGTTCATGGAAAACAAAAACAAAACCTTATTCTGGTGAAGATGATCATCAAAGCCTGCACTAGTCATCATATTTAAGAATGACTTATTGGAAGTGTTTCCCCTAGAGATCAAGAATGATGCCAGGATGTCCTGCCATCACCACTTCTATTTAACATTGAACTGGAAGACTGAGCCAGTGCAATACAGAAAAGAGAAACAAAAATCTTAAGATTGTATAGGAAAAAATAATACCATCACAACGTACAAATAACATGATTGTGCATTTAAAACATTGGAAATTATTTACAGGCCGGACATGGTGGCTCACGCCTGTAAAAAGGCCAAGGTGGGTGGATCACGAGGTCAGGAGTTCGAGACCATCCTGGCTAATACGGTGAAACCCCATCTCTACTAAAAATACAAAAAATTAGCTGGACATGTTGGCACGCGCCTGTAGTTCCAGCTACTCAGGAGGCTGATGCAGGAGAATCGCTTGAACCAGGAGGCGGAGGTTGCAGTGAGCCAAGATCGCACCACTGCACTCCAGCCTGGGTGACAAAGTGAGACTCCATCTCAAAAAATAAAAAAATAAGGAAGGAAGGAAGGAAGGAAGGAAGGAAGGAAGGAAGGAAGGAAGGAAGGAAGGAAGGAAGGAAAGAAAGAGAAAGAAAGAAAGAAGAAAGTATGAGAAATATTTCTTTACCAAGTATGAGAAATAATAAGTGAAATTTGCAAAGTCCCTGCACATAGAAAAATATACAAAAACCAATTGTATTTTTGTGTACCAGCATCAAACAACAGAAAATAAAATTTAAAGCAATATGATTTAAAATAGCAAAACATTATCAAATACAAATAAATTTAACAAATAATGTGTAGAACATCTACACTGAAAATTACAAAACACTCTTGAGAGGATTAAATAAATATTAAAATGGTAGAAAGACCATGTTCATGGGTTGGAAGAGTCAGTATTGTGAAGGTGTTGATTTTCCCCAAATTGATTCATGGATTCAATGAAATCCTAATCAAAATCTCAGAAGGTTGTGTGTGTAATTGACATACTGATTCTAAAATTTCAATAAAAATCCAAAGAAAAGTTAGGACAATCTTGAAAAATAATAAAGCTGGAGAACTTTCACTAGTAGATAGGAAGATCTATCATACTGTTACATATAATGCTGTAGAAATTATGACAGTGATGTATTTGTGCAAAGATAGATGAAGAGAACAATGGAAGAGAAAATAAAAGAGAAAAATATGATCATTTGATCTATGATAGAAAAATCATTATGGAATGTGGAATGGATGGTCTTTTCAATAAACAGTACTATATCAATTGAATATCCTCATGGAAAAAAGTGAATCTCGATTCCCTACTTCACATCATAAGCACATATCACTTCTAAACTGATTACAGATTTAAATGAACATATTAATAATTCTTTTAAATGAAAACATTAAAAAACTATCATCATAGCCTAATGGTAGGTTGAGGTTTCTGAAATGCCACACAAAAATATTACTCATAAAAAGAAATATGAGAAAGTTTAGTATATGGCAATCAAGATCTATTCATCAATAATCATTAAGAGATTTGAAAGTCAAAGAGTGGAAAAAAATATTTTTGATATAATATGCACATATGTGTTTGTGTGTGTACACAGACACACTAATAAATATTGATTTATTCTTATATATAAACTTGTATACGGATTATAGAATTTCTATCCAAAAACTGGTAGAGTTTTCCTAAGTGGGCCATCTGGCCTTCAAACCCTGAAACAATCCAAATATGTCTGTCTCCTTGAATAGTCTCATTTGTATCTCTCCAATAGCACTTATCAATAGCAATGCCTTGGTCATTTAGCTATTTGTGAACCAGCCCTCACTCATGCAGGCAGCAATCTATTTACCAGTGAGATCTGTGTCTAATTTGCTTTCCTATCTCCTGAACTACCCAGCCCAGTGCAAGTCCTCTGCCCTCTCTATGAGATTGAGGCCATTAAGAAACAGTCCCTGAAGCCAGTCAGTGTAGTCTAAGTGAAGTGGCAGAATGTAGAGCAGTGGTGTTAATCCTTATGTGTATAATCCATGGAGTTTTAGAAAAATACCAGTGCCTCAGACCCCACTCTAGACCATTTGAATTAAGATCTCTAGTGGTCAGGCCTGGGCATCTAGATTTTATAAAGCATCCCAAGGTGATGCAAACATGCATACTACTGTAGAAAATCCCAAGTAAAGTGAAGCCTTTTCAAGATTTTAGTCTTTCTTAACCACACTTTCCATATCAGAACATGAAATGACTAGACTATCTGATCTTAAAAGTCTATTCCAGCTCTAAACTCTATGAAGACTGAACATATTCAGAAAGCCTCAAAGAAAAAAAGTTATTTAAAAGTTAAATTAGTAAATGTTAACTTTTCTGTAACGCAGAAAATTCTGAAGGAAAAGGGAGTACTGTTACTAACTAAAGTTAGAGACAACTGCTTCAGTCTGAATTAACAACTGAATCTTAGAAATAAAAACCTTTTCTTTTTTTTTCTTTTGAGACGGTTGTCTCACTGTCTCCCAGGCTGGAGTGCAGTGGCGCGATCTCGGCTCACTGCAAGCTCCAGCTCCCGAGTTCACGCCATTCTCCCACTTCAGCCTCCTGAGTAGCTGGGACTACAGGTGCCCACCACCATGCCCGGCTAATTTTTGTATTTTTAGTAGAGACGGGGTTTCACCGTGTTAGCCAGGATGATCTCGATCTCCTGATCTCGTGGTCCCCCAGCTTCGGCCTCCCAAAGTGCTGGGATTACAGGCGTGAGCCACTGTGCCCGGCCAAAAACCTTTTCTTAACTGAATTGATAGTCATGTCAACACAGCCTACGTGTAGTTTTAATCCATTAGAAAGTTCAAGTTTTGTTTGATTTAATGGATTCATTAGTAACTTCTAAAAGTACGTTCTCCTCTTCTCCAATGTCAAGATAACATGATCAGAATTCAGATTAGATTCAAGTTCTTAGGAACTAAGAAGAATATTTATTTTTAACATGTGAATGTTTTTTAGATTTATGTTTTCAATACTAGAAAATTGTTGTAGTTAAATTACCTCCTTAACTGACAAGTGGACTGTAATTGTTCCTTTTCCCACTGAAGACTAAATTTATCTTACAAATATTTCATGAAAAATGTGTGTGTTGAGAATAGTAATTAGGTAAGGAGCCAAAAATTGACTCATGGCTAAATTAGGTGGAAATAAATTGACTCCAGGAGAGCCAGAGGCCAGGAAGGGAAAGCAGAGGTGAGACCTGAGTAAGGAGAGTGAGATACAGAATTTTCCTATTATTGGGAAAGAAATCAAAGGGGAAAAAAGTTAAAAAGAAGCAAAAGAATCAGAATAAGTTTTTTAAAATTTTCCTCTCCCTATCCCCAGTGAGGACTCCATTCTTCCTGCCTCTGAACTTCAATAGCAGTCACCTAGTCTGTCTTACAGACATGGTAACTAGATATCACAAGATTCTTAAATTACAGAGTGCTTTTCCATTATATTTTCTTTTAACGAAATTTCATACAGTGTTTTTCCCTTGTTTGTGTTCGTGGTTTTCATTTTGTTTTGCTGGCTTGAGAAAAAAACACCTGCTTCATTCAAGTAACCTCACTATTGTTAACACAAGAGAGAAGCCCACCAGAGCCAACGCTGCTCTATTTGGGGTCAGTCATTCATTTATGCAATCATTATTTGCTTGAACATACAATGATGATCAACCAACCAACTGATCAGATCCTTCCATGAGAAGGCTAACAATGGAAGAAAAAAAGATGGGGAGGAACAAAGATGAAGAAACCACAATGGGGCCAAGCACTAGAGAAAGGCTGGTAACTACATAAAACCAACTCCTATTACTTAGGACAATGATATTTAGCATGGGGCCACACCAACGCCTATGAGAACTTTTCAGTATAGAAATGTCTGGGCTGAATTTGTGATTAAGAAAGCACTATAAATCATTCTGATGAGAATTCCCATCAGATAATCACTGATGATATTACCTGGGATGTGTCTCTTCCCTGTAACTCGAAAGACTGCAACTAACGTCTTTTGTGGCTCTGCTTGGAAAATATTAATTCATTATCTCAGTATTGCTGCAACATCATGCTCTCTCTCTCTCCACTCCATGGATAGAATAATGCCTAACCTAGAGTAGGTATGGTGGATGGGAAGGAAAGAAAGAAAGAGGGGTTGAGGGGAGGAATGAAAAATGGGCTTTGTCCTTTAGAGAGGAAACAGGAAATGAGCAACCAGCCCACAGCATAAGAAGATAGATCTTATAAGCTGAATAATCGTTGAAAAGGTGTTTTTTTTTTTTAAATAACTTACATTATATGGTGAATACAGAGCCAAATTTGGGGGTGTAGCTGTGGTTCCAGAGTCACTCCCTAAAGACAAGTCCCACCTTTGATCCTCAAGGTTGCCAGCAGCAAAGGCTGAAGGCCAATATGGGTAAGCCTTCAGTTTATTGGGCAGTAGGGGATTTTCTAGAGTCAGAAATAAGACTGGATTTAATTCAAGAACTCTCAAAATGGAAATGTTTGACTTTAGAAAGACTTCACTTATTTGGTTTGGATCGTTGTCCTTGCTGAGCATATTGAAATACTAAGTATCCAGATGAATGAGTTGATAGGCATGAAGGATTTTAGTTTTTGGTAAATTAGGAAGTTGGTGCACAAATAGTGGTGATGTGGTTTAGCTCTGTGTCCCTGCCCAAATCTCATCTTGAATTGTAATCCAAATTGTAATCCCCATATGTTGAGGAGGGACCAAGTGGGAAGTGATTGGATCACGGGGGCAGTTTCCCCCATACTGTTCTCATGACAGTGAGTGAGTTCTCATGAGATTTGATGGCTTTATAAGAGTTTCACAGTTTCTCCTTTGCTCGCACTCTCATTCTCTCTCTCCTGCTGCCATGTGATACATTCCTTGCTTACCCTTTGCTTTCCACCACGATTGTAAGATTCCCGAGGCCTCTCCATCCACGCAGAACTGTGAGTCAATTCAATCTCTTTCTCTTACAAATCACTTACTCTCAAGTAGTATCGCTTTAGCAATGTGAAAATGGACTAATACAAGTGAGGTAGACAGAGAGAGGGTAAAGGACTAGAATCTGTCCTCAGCTAATCCAAGAACTGTTCTGCTTTCAAATTAAGAGCCAGAATATAGGCAGAATAATGCTGTTAGGGAATCCATATTCTCAGAGAGAGAGATAATATGTAGTCATAGTGTATCTGACAAAGTATCTTCCTGAATGGCTTTCAGACACTAGGTATTAGAAAGGAAACTTTAAAGAACACAAGCAAGTTTATTCTCAAGCTCATATGAGTGCCTTCCAAGGCACCCACAAAAGTAAAGTACCCTGGGAAAGTAAAGAGGCCTTAAGAGAAAGCCTCAAAGTTCCCATAGTTACACAAGTCAGGGTTAACACCTCTTTCATTGTCCCCACAGGCTGGTGCAAGGTCTGGAACATTCAGAATTCATATATTATACATTTTTTTAAGTATAGGAATTCAAACAATTTGCTTTATCTCAGTCTGGATAGAATCCACTTTATGATTCGAGGAGGGGAAAATTAAATTTGACTTATGACATTCAGTGTTGAATTTTGCAATCTGGGTCAATGGAGGGAGATAACAGCTCCATCTTGCGTTTGATTGAGTCTTCCAAAAAAAAAAGCTGCACTACAGGAGTTCACATATTCCTGACTTCTGAAAAGTTGGGTCAATTCAGATCCTCACTGTAATTGACAACGATAAATCAATCCTAGGCCAGGCTTCTGCTTTCAAGAAAAGGATCTTCATGAGTTTTGTTTCTGATTTCAAATTTTGCAGCTTCCCAGAGAGGAATAATCCTCATTTTATTGGTAACTCAGGGCAGCATTAAGATTCTGTGTGTGAGTGCTTAATAAAAATAAAATAGTAATATTAACAGGCTTACAGTCCACTGCCCATGCTGTTAAAAGCATTTGTTGTGACAAATTACAAGATCCATGAGATAGCAGGCAGAACAATGTCAAAGCATATTGCATCTTCTTCTATGTAAGTGTTGACCTTCTTCCAAAAATCTCATCTCCTCATGTTGATAAAGCAAAGGATTTATCAAGGAAACTACCAGGGAATAAATTTTAACTTGAGTAACAATTCCTTTTCTACTTTAAAATATGATATTTATAAAATTCGCTTGTTTCAGATTAGGAATTAGTCTTTAAGGGATGTATGATGCAGAGACATAATAGATAAATAGGCTTTAAATGCATGATATAATTAGATTATTTTCAAGAATAAATTTTTAAAATTTCAATTTCCTACTTACATTGATGTTTCATGCTTTTGATGTAACAAATTTTTCTGATAAATTGTTATTTATTTGGTGAGAAACGTATATATTATCAAGTGCGAAAAGTGAGAGATTGCTCCTCTTTAAAAATGTACTACTTTCTACCTTTTGGAACAAATGATTGTCGTCATATTGTCAACATTCATATCCATCCAAAGCAGAATCTTGAAGAAAGATATTTCCTCAAGTAGCTTACCAAAACGACTAACACTCTCGACTCCATCAATAATCGCTTTGAAATCCAAATTTTCTTCTGTCCCAACCTGTTAAAGAAGAATCACATTCTAAAAATAGAATAAAACATTTGGATAACTATTCAATAAAAACGTGAAGATTAATGAATTCCATTTTAAATATGTGCATTAAAAAATAGTAAGTTCCCAAAACAGGTTTTTTTATAGCTAGGTGAAAAAAAATAAAGCAAACAAAAACCAGACAACTTACATATTTCACTAAGAAAAGTAAATTTTAAAATGTTATGATTCATAGTTACTGATAATAATACACAATTATTAATATGATGCTTTATATGTACAAATTAGCAAATTTGTGTACTTATAGAACACTTTGCCCCAGCTGGAAAAGATTCACCCCATTAACAAACACAGAGTCTCCTTTTAAAAATACCAGGCAAGGGTCATCTTTTTTTGAAAATGACCACCAGTTTTAATTTTACTTGTGAGCTCCTCTCTTTGTTAGAAATTATGTCTTGATATTTCACATCGATATTTAATGTGACTTAAAAAGGAATTACATTAGTGTAAAATGTATATATAATTATTACCTCAAACAAAATGGATAAAGCTCTTAACTTCCCTTTTCCTTTAACTGCTTCCTCAAAACTTGAAAATCGGTCCGCATCAAAGCAGTAGATTTGCATCTATAAACGTAACAATGATATTTTTATGATACACAAAGGCTTCATAAAAATCAGCAAAGAGACTTAATAAAACAAGCAATTCAATAAGTTCTATTTGAAAAGTTCTATAAATTGTGTGATTCTACATTCTACGTATTTCCAAAATCTTTTATAAATTACATGTATACAACTACATTTACTATCATTTACCATCCTTTGATAAGGAGGGGAATAGAAAGTTAGACATATCTAAAACCAAAATGACCATTTTGAGATTACCAGGGGACTGTGCAGTAAAATTTATTAAAGCAATTACATGAAATAAATAATCATATGTTACTTTAACTGCTTTATTGAATTTAAAATATAAATTTCTCTTTCTCAAGCGTGCATGCCTTTCTTGAGAGTCCAGAGGTTACCATTCTTTGATATTACCATATTGAGATCTATTAATATTGAAGCTCTCAAGGACTCTCAGCTTCTACCTAAAAAATACCAAAAAAAGTTTTAAGTTTCATATTTTGATTCTTCTCTCCAGCTGTGAGGCTACGCCTTGTTAATTTCTGTTTCCGTCCATATATGTATGTCTCTGTAACAGCCTCTATATAATTTGGTGCTTCTCCTGTCTGGGCTTGGAAATCAGGTGTCTCAGGCTGGATAGAAGTAGAATTAAGGTAAGAGTAGGAAGCCACCGAGAGTGTAAAGCGTAGTTAGTGCTCTGACGGGAGAAATAGAGGTTGTGCAACAGAGGATGGCAGTGGCTCCTGCTTTGGGTGAGTCACCAAAACCTTTTCAGAGACAGGATTTCTAAACTGACCCTACAAGAATGAGCTGGTTTTAGCCAGGTGAAAGGCAGAAGAGAAGGGCATGTGTTCAAGTCAGAAGTACCACATGGGAAAGGCCTATTAGGCAAGACAGTACGACAAGCACGGGAAATTGAAAGAAATACAATTTAAAACTTAATAATTACTAATTTAATAATCCAAGTAAGCAAACTTTTTTCTGACCTCCCATATGGTATTTAGGAGAAGAAATGATAAGGCTTTGTTTGTTTGTTTGTTTGTTTGTTTGTTTGTTTGTTTTGAGAGGGGGTCTCACTCTGTCACTCAGACTGGAATGCAGTGGCATGATCATGGCTCATTGCAGCATTGACCTCGTGGGCTCAAGTGATCCTCCTACCTCAGCCTCTGAAGTAGTTGGGACGACAGGTGCATGCCACCGTGTTCAGCTATTTTCTCTTATTTTTTGTAGAAATGCAGTCTCACTATGTTGCCCAGACTAGTCTCAAACTCCTGGGCTTAAGTGATCCTCCAGCCTCAGCCTCCTAAAGTGCTGGGATGACAGGTTTGAGCCACCATGATTGGTGAATTGAGAAGACTTGATTGTGAGATGTAGGAGATAAGAAATAAGGAGTAAGCCAGGGATGATCCTTGGGTTTCCTGCTTACACAATTACATAGAGTGTTTTAAAACAACAAACAAGACTAGGCACGTGGCTGACGCCTGTAATGCCAGCACTTTGGGAGACTGAGGTGGGTGGATCACGAGGTCAGGAATTCAAGACCAGCCTGGCCAACGTGGTGAAACTCCGTCTCTACTAAAGATACAAAAAATTATCTAGGTGTGGTGGTGTGCACCTATAATCCCAGCTACTTGAGAGGCTGAGGCAGGAGAATAGCTTGAACCCAGGAGGCGGAGGTTGCAGAGAGCCGAGATCACGCCATTGCACTCCAGCCTGGGCAACAGGGCGAGACTCTGTCTCAAAAAAAAAAAAAAAAAAAAAAAAAAACCTCTGAGAGACAATTTGAGAGGCTTTTGCATTAAAATAACTTTATTAGGTTTAGTGCATGGATTCTGTACCATGTATTTTGATTGCTCAGGGCTCTTGTTGATAGAATTTTTCTTGATTTTCATCTTTGATTTAAATAGGTAATATTGTGAGTAAGCTAAACTCTCAGAAGTGATATGTTGTTTAATGAATTGACTTTGATTACTCTGACAAACTGAATTTGATAAATGTGCTTTACTTTAAAAATATTGAATAAAGAAAAAAATCCAGATTACAAGTTGTAAATGTGAAGGTAGATATCCACCTTTTTTAAAAAGGGTTTTAGTCTTTTAAGAGGTAATTCACCCTATCTTATTTTTATCATTAATAAAACTGCTTTGAATTATAAAATGAATAGTTTCATACTAGGTATTTTAGAAAATATAGAGACTTTAAAGGAGAAAATAAGAGGCACCTATAATGCCATCACCCAAAGAAAATCATTATTAACATTTTCTTGAATTCCATCAATTACTTTTTCTTTTTTTTTTGAGACAGAGTCTCACTCCATCACCCAGTCTGGAGTGCAGTGGTGTGATCTTGGCTCACTGCAACCTCCGCTTCCTGAGTTCAAGTGATTCCTCTGCCTCAGCCTCCTCAGTAGGTGAAATTACACACGAGTGATACCATGTCCAGCTAATTTTTGTATTTTTAGTAGAAGTGGCGTTTCACCATGTTGGCCAGGCTGGTCTGGAACTCCTGACCTCAAGCCATCTGCCCATCTTGTCCTCCCGAAGCGCTGGGATTACAGGCGTGAGCCACCGTGCCTGGCCCGTCAATTACTTTTATGAGTAATAAGTCAATCCTTCATTTAATTTCCATAATAATGTTATAAGGCAGGTGCAGCTACTATGTCAATTTCACAGAAAAAAAATGGAAGCATTGGTAAGTTAAATAATTTATACATTGTTATGTCGTGTAACCAATAACCAAATGGTGGAGCCAAGATTCAAACCTAGTCCATTTGACTCAGGCTTTACTCTCAGTCAATATTTAATTAATTTTCATGTATTAAAAAATTGGAAAAATAATAGTGGTTATACCATTTAACATGTTTCTTTTTAAAACAATTAATACCTTATGATGAACTTTTTTGTGTAAATATATCATTCAAAAACATGATTTTTGTGAAATCTATAATATCCATCATAATGTATTTAAATAATCATTACCCTTTGTTTCAAAATTATATTATAAATAAATTTTTGCAGTTTTTTAATTTTTAGACTAAAATGGCTTTACACTTAAAGATTGGGTATTGAGTGTAAATCATTTAAAATTCTTCAATTTTAGGAAAATAAAATAAAATAGTAAAATAAAAACAAGCAAACTGCTTCCCAGAAAGTCTACCAATTTAGACTTTCTCTAGACATGTAAGAAAACATTTTACTACAAACTCATTTTTTAATAATTATTTTGCCAATTTTAAAGCTGAAAATTTTTCTCATTTTAATCAAAAGATTTAAATCAAAGGATTCTCCAGTATGTTAATGAAATTTTCCCCCTTTTCCTTCATTCATTAATTCGTCAGCATTTATTGATTACCTATTTGTGGCACTTTGGGTTGTTACCACAAAGTGGTAAATCAAAGATAAGTCTTATATTCATTTAGCTTAGTCTAGTATATTAATCAAGTAATAAAAATATCACTTTATAAATTATAATATTGGATTTTAAAATTAATCATATTATATGCTAAATAAAAACATCAATTATTTAGAAAATTAAATAGTAAACAGCAGATCTCCTGACTTACCTCAAGTGGAAATTTTTGTCCTTCTAAACTATGCTCTGATCCATCAGATGACATATTGCATTTTCCCCAGTGAAAAGTTATCTTGCTTGCTTTAAACACCATTTCTGAAACTCCTCCGCTGACACGGTAGTCATTAGTGAGATTAATTTCCACTGAAAAAAGAAATACAATTGCACCTAAGCTTCTGAAAATCAAAATTTTAAATTTCAACTAAATTTCCATCTACTTAAGGTTCATTAAGAAAAATCATTTATTTGATAAATTTACAAAATATGAAGTTGCCAATTTGGAAGCCAAACTTTGTAGGTCTGTACAAAAAACTTAATATATCTTATTGCCACAAATGCAAACTAAGCTGAAGATACTGACTAGTGTATGACTTCAAGGGCAGAAAACAGTCAGTCCACCTGCTCTGTTTGTTTGGTGTCCTAAGATAGCTGTTCCTTGAAAGCTCTGCTTCCCTAAGATGTCAGATGGTAATAAGAAGACAGAGCAAAGTGGGAAGGAACAGAAGGGTTAAAAGAAAAATAAAGTCTTCTCCTTGGAGTGTTGCCACCTTCCTATTTTCAGCCCATTTCTACTCCTTATCAGGCTGCTGCTTATCCCTCCAATTATCACCCAGGCTTCATCAGCAAGCTCCAGAACCTGGGTCCCTGGCTATAGCAGGAAAGGCAGGAAACTCATTCTTATGGAGGAGTTTTGGCCATATCATGTTTGAACCCTGAGTGGCAAAAGCTTAAACTCCCCTGTATGAGTTCCACAGCAGATATTATCTGACTATATTTTAACAGTCTTCTACAGAGTTCTCTTGAGAGCCCAGTGAAAGATTTTGATGTCTCTCAATAAAGTTTAAATAGTCTCTGTTCCATTAGGGAGAAATCACTGTTGGCATCAGGGACTGAATACAACATATTGGTCAGCCAGCTAGGGACACAAACTCCCACTAATAATAATAACAAGCACAATAACAATAACAGCCAACATTTACATATCACTTACGATGTACCATGGACTATACTAAAATTACTTTACATGTATTATTCACTTGATCTTTGGACAACCTTGGGAAGTAGATACTATATAATCCTCATTTTACAGATAAGGAAATTGAGCCACAGAAAGGCTAAGCAGGTTGCTCAAAAGTTCCCCACTGTCATTTCAAGAGCCAGTGGTGAACCCAAGTAATGTAGCTCTATTAGCTCAATGATCTAATAACCACTCTCCCCTAAGAAAAATAAAACCCTCAACACTCTCCATAAAAATAGCTGCCTTCAGACCTACTGTCACCCTCTGTCATTGAATGATTTGGTTTAATTTCCATCTGTTTGGGATCTTATTTATAAAAACATAACCATCAAGCTATCCTTCCCATTTTTCTCTGTTCCTAAAGCCTAGCACATTTTATTGTTTAACAATAAGAAAAGCAAAACAGGGATTTCTACAAAGATTTTTGCTTACAATATATAATAAAGCAGAGGCTCCATGCCCTACTACTTTGTAACACCCTTCAAAACTGAAAATAAAAATAATTTTAAAAATTATTCATTCAAGAAATACTTAGTGTTTATTACGCATCAGGCACTGATGTAGAAAAATCTCTACTTTCATGATTTTTTTTTTTGGAGACAGAGTTTTGCTCTTGTTGCCCAGGCTGGAGTGCAGTGGTGCAATCTCAGCTCACTCAACCTCCAACTCCTGTGTTCAAGCAATTCTCCTGCTTCAGCCTCCCGAGTAGCTGGGATTACAGGCATGCACCACCATGCCTAGCTAATTTTTTTATTTTTAGTAGAGATGTGGTTTTGCCGTGTTGACCAAGCTGGTCTTGAATTCCTGACCTCAGGTGATCCATCCGCCTCGCCCTCCCAAAATGCTGGGATTACAGGTGTGAGCCACTGCACCTGGCATGAGTTCGTTTTTTCATTTGTTTTGCTTTGATTTTT
Source organism: Piliocolobus tephrosceles (assembly GCF_002776525.5). NCBI lineage: Eukaryota > Metazoa > Chordata > Mammalia > Primates > Cercopithecidae > Piliocolobus > Piliocolobus tephrosceles. The sequence goes on along the minus strand of NW_022325420.1, from coordinate 1,118,829 downwards.
TTGGATAGGATGGGTCACTCCGTTGCCCAGGCTGAAGCGCAGTAGCATGATCTTGGCTCACTGCGGCCTCCACCTCTTGAGTTCAAGTGATTCTTTTGTCCAGCCTCCTGAGTATCTGGAATTACAGCAGTGTGCCACCACACCCAGCTAATTTTTGTATTATTAGTGATTCTTGTCTCTCAGCCTCCTGAGTATCTGGAATTACAGGAGTGTGCCACCAAACCCAGCTAATTTTTGTATTTTTAGTAGAGATGGGTTTTCGCCACATTGGCCAGGCTACTCTGGAACTCTTGACCACAAGTGATCTGCCTGCTTCGGCCTCCCAAAGTATTGTGATCACAGGCATGAGCCACAGTGCCTGGCTACTACTCTCTTGAGTTTTGAAATTAAACTATTACATTCAAATAATTACATTACCTAAATATAGAAAATATTTTAAAAATTCACTAATGATAAAGCTTACCCTCATACAGCTACTATTATAATTTTGAATATTTTTCTAATCTTTGTCTTATGTGTACATGCCTTTACATAATTTCCCAAAAAAGAATTTTTTAAAAAACTAGAATATCAAAAAGGAAAAGGTGTCACTTTTTGGAAATTATTTATATATGTATAGCTTATTAGAATTTGTATTTAAATTTTAATGTATTAATATTTTGCCTTTTTTTTTAAAGATAGTCTCAATAAAAAGGCACTTAGAGAGGGTTTCCTAAGGATGGGATACAACTTTAAACCTTCTATATAGAAGAGCTAGGAATTTATTTTCTTATGTTTCAATTACAGTCAATTGCTTTTTTCATATCCAAATACGACTATAACATGAGGCTAGGTAGAAAAGATCAAACTATAATGCTCAAGAAAAAGAAATCCTGATTGACTAAGTAATTGACTAAATTATATTAGTTGTAAACCACATTATCATATCTTCTAGAGACTGCATCATTATTGTTACATTGTAGGAAAACATGACATGATGACATTGGTCATTTTATTTTTTTGTACAAATTGTCAAAATACTGTCTAAATTTCCCATTTTCTCTGCTCCATTTGGTTTCTTCTACATATAACTTCTATCTAGTTCATAGTACATTATTCAAAGGAAAATCAGACGAAACTAGTCTAAACATACTCCAGGTCTGAAAAATATATTAAAGGCAAAGAGAATGCAAATATTTTACCTGTTTTCCCAGTGTTATGAATGAATGTGTTTTCCAACGATGTTTTATCCCAACCCTGAAATTTAAGTTTCTTAAGATTCACATTTACTTGTGTAAGATCTTCATCAATATTGATAGGAGATTGTTTTGGACTATTACATGTTGGATATTTCTTTCCCCAATTTTTTTGATTCAGTGCACCTAGGGAAAAGAAAGAGTAAGAAACTTAGTTTCTTAAATTACCATGCAAAAGTTAAACTTTATATTATAGTTAATACATTATATAAAAATAGATACAATAGTAGAAAATGTTTGACATCTTTGAACTAATGCATAAAATAATTATGCCTAGATTTGGAGTCTGGATTTCAACATGAAACACTGTAAAAGGTCTACAGAACAACCACGCCACTATAAAAAAAACAAGTTTATAGAACAACAACCAGAGTTTAGTACAACTTTAGTCTACAACATCTTCTTTTTGTGATAAGGGAGTCAATAAGAACTATTATGCAAGCTTGATCTAGTGGCCACCTCTCATAATGTGACAAGTTCCGGGTTCAACAATTGCTTTGTCCAGTCATCACAATTCTTTTGAATCAACAGAAAGCCTAATTGTCCTGTAAGGTTGTTAGTCCTAGCCCAGGGTTCCAGATCGAAAGGAGTGCAGATATAGGAGTAAAGTTCTTTCTCAACACTCTCCATAAAAGTAGCCACCTTCAGATCTACTGTCACCCTCTGTCTTTGAATAATTTGGTTTAATTTCCATCTGTTTAGGATCTTATTTATAAAAACATAATCATCAGGCTATCACTGAAATATCTCCTTCCCATTTTCCTCTAGTCATAAAGCCTAGCACATTTTATTGTTTAACAATAAGAAAAGGAAAACAGGGATTTCTATAAAGGTTTTTGCTTACAATAAGCTGAATTTTCACACGTTCCACAGTATGAAGCGTCCTCTAAACCCAAACTGCCCTTTGTTACCTTTATTTCACCCCTACCTGAAACCGTGAACCACCTGCCATAATCTTATTTCACTGCATGTTAACTGAGCACCCAAGCAGTGCTAAGCATAGGTATGTTCTACTTAAATTTCTTTTAAAATATTGGAAATGTTGAGAATTCAAGTCTCTGGTTAAACGCTAGCATGTCCATGGCCATCACAAGGAAGAAAGGAATGACAATGTAGTTTTCAACTTATATTCTTCTGAATGCTTTTCTTTCTGAAAATGAGAAAGGGTAAGGCCAAGATTTTACATGATTGAGGTTTAGGGAATTATAAGTAAATTTATCTTTGATACAATTCTAGTCTACACTGTCTTCTTTTGTGATAAGTGAGTCAGTAAGAACTAACTTTTATGCAAGCTCTGTCTAATGGCTACCTCTCACAATGTGATGAAAATAACATTGCATAATTTTGCCCAGAAAATAAATAATAATTAGTCACACCATGAAGCCGTCTATAGAGTCACGGAAAATCTGGTAATACATCTCATAGTGAGGCATCTACCAGAATCGATAGGTACTGAAAATCATCTTAAAGTCTAGATGTATACCTAGAGAGCGTTTGAATACATTGTGTTTTAAATATGCACAGTGATGTGTATTTTGGATTCTAGGAATAGTTTTAATGATTTGAGTAATGACGTTTATTTCACTGTAGGGAACTCTGGCATAGGGACAAGAAAACACTGCTTATTTTGATAATGTCAATGTGAGAGAATGAAAGAGAATCTGCAGCACAAATCAATTACGTCCTCTTCATTGCTCACATTTTTAATACAATATAATAAATTCTAAGCACACTTAGAAAGAGTTACATAGTTGTGGTGCACAGAAACATAAAATTTTAAATCTTCAATAACACTGAATATGATATACAAACCTGCTATTTTCCATCACATTTTGTGATTCTCTCTACTGGGAACCTAAAAGGCATCTTATACTTAGCATATCACAAACTGAAGGAACTCTTTTCTGCTCTGAAATAAGCTCCTTCCCCACAGTCTCTGACATCCCCTGAAGTGAGAAGTTACCCTGATGCCTTTGTTTCTCCTTCAGCAAGCCCTTTAGGGTCTGCCTTCAAAATATTTCCCTAATCAGACCACTTATTATCTCTACTGTTACCACCCTAACCCAAGTCACTGTCATCATTTGCCTGTACCTTGCTACCCTGCAAGCAATATCACCATCACCTAGGAGACTGTTGTGAGATTCAGGCCACTACTATAGCCTTATGAAGTCTGAATCTACTTTTTAACAAAATGCCTAGGATATTGATATACACATTAAACTTGGGGAAACACTGGCTTAGACTCCAGTAGTGCCTTCTATCTGGTTTTCAGAATCTTCTCTTGCTCCTTCCACAATTCTGTAATAGTACCACTTATGTAGTAAGTGGAATTATGACTTGGCTCCCAAAATTTCCACCCTATGGTGTAATCATCCTGTACAATTCCCTCCAATTGGGCATGAGCAGTACTTATGAATACGAAGGTATAAGCAGTACTTATGATTATGACCTAATCAAGGTCACTTCCTTGATTAGGTTAAATTTGATGGCAAAGACAGTGGTGGATCACTGCTGTGATTGATTACATTATGTTATAGAAAGCTCCATTTTGGCAAATTGGAGAAAGATTCAAAATGTGGGAGATTTCCTTGCTAGTTTTGGAGAAGTGACCTACCAGGTTGTGAGGGGGCATGTGGCTAAGAACTGAGACTTGCCTCTGGGAGCTGAGAGCATAACCAGGCTTATAATCACAAAAACAAAAAACACCCAACCAGTGACAAAAACAAACAAACAACAACAACAACAAAAACCAAGGACTTCAGTCCTACAACCTCCAGGAAGTGAATTCTGCCAACAACCTAAGTGAACTTGGAAGAGGACCCCAGGATTCAAATGAGACACCTTAATTTCAGATTTCTGAGACCCTAAGCAGAAAAGCCAGCTAAGCATCCCTTCCTCCTCAGCTCCTGACCCACAGAAACTGTGTGATAATACATATGCAGTGTTGTAAGGTGGTAAATTTGTAGTAATTCGTTATGCAGCAAAAGAAAACCAATTCAACTCAGTAACTAAAGTACGCTTTAAAAATATATGTCAGATCACATTACTCCTTGGCTCCAATGCCATTTCAACTTACTCAAAATAAAACATGAACTCCTTGTGATGGCCAACAGATCCTATATGATGTCCCCACTCAAGTCCTCTCTGTTCTGGTTCTCTATCATTCTGCTTTGATCACTCTGCTCCAGTCACAGTGGCTTCCATTCTGTCCCTTGAGTATGCAAAAGGTTGACACTGGCTGTCACCTGTTCCTGGAATATTCCCCACAGATGTCTGTAAGGCTTAAATGACTTGCTTTCTAACTTCAATCAAATCTCTCCTCAAAAGCATCTACTGGAGAGACTTTCTCTGAACTACCCTGTTAAATAGTATACTTCCTCCCTTGGTAACTCTCCATGCCCTCTCCCTACTTCATTTTTCTTCTTTTAACATATTAATTATGCTTATTCATTGTTTCTACAGTACCTCAGAAAAAAAAGACTAGCACATAGTTGGTGTTTGATATGGTTTGGTTGTGTCCCCACCCAAATCTCATCTTGAATTGTAGTCCCCCTAATCCCCACATGATATGGAAGGGACCACGTGGAGATAATTGAATCATTGGAGTGGTTTCCCCCATCCTATTCTCATGACAGTGAGTTAGTTCTCATGAGATCTTATGGTTTTACAAGGGGCTTCCCCCTTCGCTTGACTCTCATTCTTCTCTCTCCTACTGTCTTGTGAAGAAAGACGTGTTTGCCTCCCTTTTTGCCATGATTGTAAGTTTCCCGAGGCCTCCACAGCCCTGTGGAATTGTGAGTCAAGTAAACCTCTTTCCTTTATAAATTACCCAGTCTCAGGTATGTCCTTATAGCAACCTGAGAACAAACTTATACAGTGTTCATTAAACATTTGTTGAATAACTGAATCAAACCAACAAGAAGTGGTAGCCTTTTGTTTTATGAGCTTGAGCTCATAAGGATCAAACATATCATGACATGAAAATGAAAAAAGAACCAAAAAAAATTTGATCAATAAAAGAAGCATTTCTTTACTCAACCGTATGTCTTATTTGATTGTTACATGATAATTTAGTTGAGTAGTCCCTACTAAATTTCTGTGGCTGGGTATCAGAGAGACCTGAAGTCTGAACTATATGAGGTTAGGATAACATATAGCACAATGACAGTAGGTAACTAGATTATGTTTAAAGTGCATGGAATTATTCCATTGAGTGTAGACCAAATTTAAATCACCTACTAGATCATAATGAGGCAGGACAGGCAGTCAAGGAAGTGACCATGTTCTTGGGATGAGGCAACCATGGTGATCATACAGTCAGCACAGTAAACCTCAGCATCTGCATTGTAATTGAGCTCATTCAAACAAAGCTTTCTTCAGTAGGGCCTTTCCCTTCCAGAGAGCATGCACATTTTGATTTTACCTGTCCCCAAACTGACCCTATGCTCATTATAAAAGTAAAAAGCACACCCCTGGGTGGAGTTTTAAGATGCTAATGAGACATGCAACATATGAACAAGCATGTACAGTTACTGCACATGTGCACCCAGAAGACCACCCAGAACATGCTTACTAGTAACACCTCTTCCCACCTCTTTATGAATCATCTTTTAAAACTCCCAAAAAGGGAGTCTTACGCTTTATTCATTATTTCAACATCCCAGCACTGAGGAAAAAAGACTGGCATGGGTATATGATATTGTTTGGCTGTGTCCCCACCTAAAACTCCCCAAAAGGGTGTCTCCCTAGTGCCAGTTTTTGCTGTCTCACCCTTACGAACAGCCTGTCCTGAATTCTTTCTCTCTCAGGGTATACTGTCTATTCTGTACCTAACTTTCAAAATATCTTTATCCATTGTAATAAATTACTCTATGCTACACCTCCTTTGCTGTGTAGCTCTTGTTTAAACTATTTTAAACCAAGAAGAAAGAACTGAGTTATCACTTCAGCTATCAACAATAGTACTTTGTACACTGCGGGCTCAAGATCCTTTCTTAATTTTCATGATTAAAAAGCAAAATAAAAGAGGCCAAATTTAAAAAATGCTTTTTTTAGTGGAAAAATCAACAAACAGATAAATAAACAGAAGAAAAATAAGAACTTGAAATTCTTCATGCAAAGCACTCTAAAAGGGAGACTGTTTCAAATCACCATGAGTAGAAAACCAAAGGAAATCAACTAAGGAAGTGTTAAAATTGTGCACAGGGGCCGAGCATGGTGACTCACACCTGTAATCCCAGCTCTTTGGGAGGACAAGTTGGATGGATCACGAGGTCAGGAGTTCGAGACCAGCCTGGCCAATATGGTGAAACCCCATCTCTACTAAAAAATACAAAAATCAACTGGGTATGGCGGTGCGTGCCTGTAGTCCCAGCTACTCGGGAGGCTGAGTCAGAAGCACTGCTTGAACCTGAGAAGTGGAGGTTGCAGTGAGCCAAGATTGTGCCATTGCACTCCAGCCTGGGCGACACAGCGAGACTCCATCTAAAAAAAAAATTGTGCACAGGAATAAAACAAAGACAAAAGAACCATTAAATACATTTTATCTGTCTTTAATAATGAAACATTAGACTAATCTTATTCTTAAACATTATTGTTGTTATCATTATTATTATTACTATTATTTTGGGACAGAGCCTCTCTCTGTTGCCCAGGCTGAAGTACAGTGGTGCAATCTCTGCTCACTGCAACCTCTGCCTCCTGGGTTCAAGTGATTCTCCTGTCTCAGCTTCCCGAGTAGCTGGGATTACAGGCACGTGCCACCACACCCAGCTAACTTTTTGTATTTTTAGTAGAAACGAGGTTTTACCATGTTGGCCAGGCTGGTCTTGAACTCCTGACCTTGTGATCCTCCCACTTCAGTCTCCCAAATGCTGAGATTACAGGTGTGAACCACTGCGTCTGGCCTTAAATATTATTTTTTTGAATTCCCAAATTAGTATGTTTAATGTGGCATCTGGAGACATCAGTTCATATAGTGGTTAAAGGCCAGGATGATGCATCTGAGAAAGCAGGTATACAGAATTCACTACATTGTATCCACCTGAGTGTTATTAGGAACTATTGTGAAGGAAGAAATTAGGACACTGACTGTAGTTGCAGCAGATTATCAGATTGATTAACCCATAAGGAGGACAGCAGAATACTAAATAGGAGCTCCAGAGAATTAACCTAAGTTATTCATTTAGGTATTTATCCATGCTTTCATCCACTCATTGACTTACCTGAATAAAGAACACTCCTATAAATTTCCCATGCTTACCTCCATTGAAGCACTTAACATACTCTATTTTGCCTGTTAACTTGCCGATTTCATCTATACACCATTGCCAAACTCTGAGTCTGGCATATGCTAGAAAGAAATTAAGTGCTTGTGAAATTGTCTTTGTGCATCAAATGAATGCATTTAATATTTGCATACATATGCATCCTCTATTCCAAGCCGAATGGAAAGCAATTCTAGGCTCCGCAGGGGATACGCATGAGTTCAAGTTTGTTACCTTGCCTGTGTGTTTATTATTACATTCCGGAAGGGTGGGGGTCTGTTAAATAAATAGACAAATGCTTAAAAGGAATAGACGCAATGAAGGAAAATAAACATGGATAACAAAAGCACACTAATGCAGGCCTTGAAGGATGGACAGAATTATGACAGGCCAGAGAAGAAACCAAGAACATATCTTGCTGACAAGCCTGAGCAAACTCATGGTGGCAGAAAAGTTCAGGCAATGCTGAGAGCAGTGAGCAGGCCAGCTTAGTCAAATGAGCAGAGTGAATGCAGCGGTATTCTACAGAGGGAGATGGAAAGGCAGACTATGATCACTGTGCCTGGGGAGACCAGTGAGAGGCAGGGAGGCTTTGGAAGAGGAATGAGCTCATAGACGTCTCATCACAGAAATTAAGCAGGTAGGAATGCAGGATAGGCAGGAAGGGAGAGGCTGCGTAATGACTATTTTCATAGACATCTCCTATTTGTCTTAATTTTATTTTTATAGCATCAATATACTTATTTAAACTACAATATGTCTGTCTCTTATTTATGTTTCTTTAATGGAAGAAAATGTTTCAGTTCCTTTCTTAGAGCCTGGCACTGAAGAATGAAATCGGGGCCGGGCGCGGTGGCTCAAACCTATAATCCCAGCACTTTGGGAGGCCGAGATGGGCGGATCACGAGGTCAGGAGAAGACCATCCTGGTTAACACGGTGAAACCCCGTCTCTACTAAAAAACATACAAAAAACTAGCCGGGCGAGGTGGCGGGCGCCTGTAGTCCCAGCTACTGGGGAGGCTGAGGCAGGAGAATGGCGTAAACCCGGGAGGCGGAGCTTGCAGTGAGCTGAGATCCGGCCACTGCACTCCAGCCTAGGCGACAGAGCGAGACTCCGTCTCAATAAATAAATAAATAAATAAATAAAATAAAAATAAAAAGAATGAAATCAACATTTGCTGAATGAAAAAAAAAAAATGCTTCCGTGAGATAACTGTAGTTAGCACCCTTCGATGTTCATGTGCCATAGATATTTCACCAATGAGTGTTCTAGATAGAAACACACCTTAAAAAACATTCTGTGCGAGGAAACATTACTCCACCAGCCATTAACACAAGAATATGAACTAAGAAAAACTAAAGTCTAACAGGGGAAATGTGTCAGAAAAAAATACCAGTGCAGGTTTTTGAATATTTGAAGGAAAAACTGAGTAAATTATGCAGATGAAATAAAAATCAAAGAAAAAAATAATTTTTCCCTCTTATTTTCTCTCATTTTTGCATTGTTCTTGTTGAGTCTTACTTTCAAATATCAGATTAATGGAAAAATAATTATAATTTTTTTAAGGTATTCAGCAGAGATCCACCAAAAATTAATAGATATGTAATAAAAATCTCAATATTGATTTCTTTTAAAGGTTCCTATAAATTGCTATTATTTAATAAGATTTTAATAACAGGATACATAGAACTGATTCTTTAAAGATCAAGATATTGTTAAGCAAAAATATATATTACTTTTTTTTTTTTTTTGAGACGGAGTCTCGCTCTGTCACCCAAGCTGGAGTGCACTGGCCAGATCTCAGCTCACTGCAAGCTCTGCCTCCCGGGTTTACGCCATTCTCCTGCCTCAGCCTCCCCAGTAGCTGGGACTACAGGCGCCCGCCACCTCGCCAGGCTAGTTTTTTGTATTTTTTAGTAGAGACGGGGTTTCACCGTGTTAGCCAGGATGGTCTCGATCTCCTGACCTTGTGATCCGCCCGCCTCGGCCTCCCAAAGTGCTGGGATTACAGGCTTGTGCCACCGCGCCCAGCCTCTATTACTTTTATTCTTAATGAATTTCTTGTGTCGTCAGGTTTTGAAGTAAGAAAATGTTTGTGCCTCGGCTGGGTGTGGGTGGCTCACACCTGTAATCCCAGCACTTTGGGAGGCCAAGATGGGCAGATCACCTGAGATCAGGAGTTCAAGACCAGCCTGGCCAACATAGTGAAACCCCATCTGTACTAAAATTACAAAAACATTAGCCAGGTGTGTTGGTGCACACCCATAATCACAGCTAATCAGGAGGCTGAGGCAGGAGAATCACTGGAACCTGGGAGGCGGAGGTTGCAGTGAGCCAAGATTGCGCCACTATACCCCAGCCTGGGTGACAGAGGAAGACACCATCTCAAAAAAAAGTTTGTGTCTCTACATATTCACATATAAAAATATTATGAAAAGGCAAAATAAGTGTAATATTGAAGTGAAGACTACAGTAATCATAGCATCTAACACCAGTTGTCCTGAATAAACGCTACTTAGTGCTCCACACACTGTAAGTCACAGCTTTATAAATTACCTTGGGCTTGCTTTCTACATGCTAACAAACATACCAAACACCAAAATTAAAAAGTTATTTAAATAGTATAAAGCTATCAGTGGTGAGTGACTTGTATTCAAGTTTTAGTTTAATAAAATACAAAAATGAAGTAATTCAGTATTTTTTCAATGATAAGTAGCATACAATTAAGAATTCCAGCAAAATGGAAAGATGACATACTTAAGAAGACACTTTTTAGATGCAAGAGTTAGCTGCTTGAAAAAAGAGACTTCCTCAAAGATAAGAAACTAAAACCAAAAGTTACTGAATAACAATCACTAAGAGGTTATATGTCTTAATGATAAATGCCATCACATAGACCGACTCAAAGCAAAGGAAGAGGGATGTCTGTGCCAACTTCTCATGTTGACAATAAGAATGAGGATGTGTTTCCATGCACAAATTAGTGTGCCTCTTTGTGTTTTTGGCCAGAGGTTTCTGCAGCTAGAAACAGCAAAGCAATTGCCCAATGTTGATTATAGCTGCTATTAAAGCTGAAATAAAGGCAGATCAAATGCAAACAATTTCAGAATAATAATCTGTTTCATCAAACTACATTTTCCTTTGTTTTATGTACTAATGGGACAATCACATCAGGACAGCAAAAAATCTTTGCAAGTCTGCCTAATATATGCAATTGGCAGGGGGTTACATGTCAGAGAAGGTAGTTATCAATTTATTTAGGAAAATTCTAGCACAAATTCCTTTTAGCATTATGTTATTTAAGAAAATCATTAACTAAAGTCCAACACAAATAGGCAGAGAAATAGACCAGAAACTTTTTGCAAAGTTCCTGTTTAAAATTTGAGGACCTTTGCAAGTTGAAAAAAACATCTAAAACAAACAAAAACCCAATACAACATAACAACAAAAACTACTGCTCTATAGTGCAATAAACTGAAATTTTTTTTGGAGACCACATGGGAAAAAAATAAACACAAGACGAAAAAAAGATCAAAGGACACTGATGTAGTAAAATACCATTACATTGAGGATAAGTAATCAAGACCTTATAATCTGTGGTGGGCATAAATTAAATCCATAAACAGAATAAATATAATTATCATAATGGTTGATAACTAACTTGCTGCTTTAATCAGAGAATGAAACAAAACTTACAGAGAAATAAAGAAAATTTTAGTTAAAGCAAGAAATTATGGAAGTACAAATAAATACAACAGAATTGAGGCCAATAAATAAGATGTCAGCTGGGCAAGATGGCTCACACCTGTAATCCCAGCACTTTGGGAGGCTGAGACCAGTGGATCACCTGAGGTCTGGAGTTCAAGACCAGCCTGGTCAACACAGCAAAACCCTGTATCTACTAAAGATACAAAAATTAGTCGGGCCTGGTGGTGCGTGCCTGTAATCCCAGCTACTTGGGAGGCTGAAACAGGAGAATCGCTTGAACCTGGGAGGCGGAGGTTGCAGTGAGCTGAGATTGTGCCACTGCACTCCAGCCTGGGCTAACAGAGTGAGACTGTGTCAAAAACAGCAACAACAACAAAAGATGTCATTTTGAAGGTTAGGAATGTTTGACAGGATTCTTATTTGGGAGTGAGGAAGGGAGAAGGGCAAAGGATGACGTCTAAAACCCCGACGGGGACATACCTGAGTGTATCATGGTACCAGTCATGTTGATAGAGAATATGAATAGAAAGACTTTGAATTTTGTTTTGAACCTACAGACTTGGAAATTTCAATGGAATTTCATTAAACAACAAAAAATATGGGTCTGGGAGGCACTGGTCTGGGGAATATTAGTATACAGATAGCATACATTTATAACCACAGACGTGGGTGAAATACTTCAATCAAAGTTGACAAGCAAGAAGAGGTTCAATGATAAGATGGTGGAGAGCATTAACATTTAGGCAGCATAAAGGGGAGCAGGAGCACCAAATGGACTTAAGAATGAGTGGCCTGAAAAGGAATTGCAAACCTAGGAGAAGACAGTTCATGAAAGTCATAGAAACATGGTTTCAACAATGAGTATCCCAAAGTGGGTGTCATACACAACAGAGAGACTGCCCAAGCGTCATGAGTGAAGAGTGAGTTTGAATTTGGTTATTTCCCAACTCCAAACCCTACATTCATAGAATAAATCAATTTCAGTGACAAGATGGACTTGCAATTCAGACTACAGAGTGAATTAGAGGGAACCGGTAGAATTAAAGTACTTTTTAAAAAAAGTTTGCTGCGAACGAAAGAAGAATGATAAGGTGGCACACAGAGACAGATGCAAGGATGAGAAATGGATTTTTTCTTAAGACAGAGGGAAACATAAGTATGCGTATATATTGAGAGGAAAGAATTATTAAAAGAAAGAGTTTGAAGTTATGGAAAGTTGATGATCAAATATCCCAAAAGAGAAAATACAAAGCATGAATAGAGTATTATTAGCCTAAGGGAGGAAAGAAGCACAAGAGAGGCATGGAATATGGATTCATATGGATTTAGCTATATTTAGAATAGGGGAGTGAGAAATCTGATGTTCATGCCCTGTATTTCTGTTTGATAGCTACATCCCATCACATTGGAGGAGAAGTTTGGCAGTTGAACTAACACGAGCTCAGTCTCTGCACCACCACTTACTGGAGCCTCAGTTACCTTATCTGTAAAAGAAAGAATAATCTCCACCTCTCAGACTGTGCAAATTAAATCAGATAATATATGTAAATGGGCAGGCAGACAGTACAAATCTTTTCAATCCCTTTCCCTATTTTCTCAGAAAAACTGGTATCAGTATCATTCACTGCAAGGGAGGAGCAGGTGTGAGAATAGGCTTGAGGAAATAGTGAAGAATAAAATCGTGGACATTTAGGCTGAGGGAAAGCACTGAGGGCTCTCCTGACGTGGGAGACCATGAACCTGTAGAGGCACCTTTTAAAAGTGTGTATTGGAAGAAGCAGTGGTGAGAACAACCTCTGGACAGACCAAAGCTCATGCAATGCTGCATCCTGTGCTCAGCCGCATCCCGCACCCAGCACCTACGTCCCGCCACCATCGGCGCCACCATGCCCAAGAGAAAGCCTGAAGGGGATGTGAAAGGAGATACAGCCAAAGTGAAGGATGAACCACAGAGAAGATCTGCGAGATTGTCTGCTAAACCTGCTCCTCCAAAGCCAGAGCCCAGGCCTAAAAAGGCCCTGCAAAGAAGGGAGAGAAGGTACCCAGAGGGAAAAAGGGAAAAGCTGATGCTGGCAAGAAGGGGAATAACCCTGCAGAAATGGAGACCAGACACAGAAAGCTGAAGGTGCTGCAAATGCCAAGCGAAGTGTGTGCATTTTGGTAACTGTGTACTGGAGACTGTACAGTTTGAAATATTTTTATCAAGTTTTTTAAAATGCGAAATTTTATTTTACTTTTTTTTTTAAGCTGTGTTGTTAGGACACAGAACATTTCATTATTGTTTTTAGGGGAAGGAGCATATGTCACCAATGAATGTCTCCGAATCTGGATTGATGTGCAGAAAACACCTTTCCCTTCTAGTTTTGAGAGACTTCCTCTTGGTTCCCAGGAGGAAAGATTTCCTGACTTTGACACACATAGCCACCTTGGTGCAAAAGCCTTGTGGTATGGAAAACAAATTAGTTCTTATGTCCTCTTCTCCCTTTCCACCTTTCAGCATAGACTTAACTCCCTTAAACCCAAACATCTGTTGGGACCTGACCCCCATTAACTGGTTACCAGTGTGTCAGGCAATCTGGACTTTCCAGTGGTGCCATTGAGATAGCGTGCCTCAAAAGAGCAGTGGTCATCAAAAAGTGGGGAAAGGATATGAACAGACATTTCTCAAAAGAAGACATTCATACAGCCAACAGACACATGAAAAAATGCTCATCATCACTGGCCATCAGAGAAATGCAAATCAAAACCACAATGAGATACCATCTCACACCAGTTAGAATGGCAATCATTAAAAAATCAGGAAACAATAGGTGTTGGAGAGGATGTGGAGAAATAGGAACACTTTTACACTGTTGGTGGGATTGTAAACTAGTTCAACCATTATGGAAAACAGTATGGCGATTCCTCAAGGATCTAGAACTAGATGTACCATATGACCCAGCCATCCCACTACTGGGTATATACCCAAAGGATTATAAATTATGCTACTACAAAGACACATGCACACGTATGTTTATTGCGGCACTATTCACAATAGCAAAGACTTGGAATCAACCCAAATGTCCATCAGTGACAGACTGGATTAAGAAAATGTGGCACATATACACCATGGAATACTATGCAGCCATAAAAAAGGATGAGTTTGCGTCCTTTGTAGAGACATGGATGCAGCTGGAAACCATCATTCTTAGCAAATTATCACAAGAAGAGAAAACCAAACACCGCATGTTCTCACTCATAGGTGGGAACTGAACAATGAGCTCACTTGGACTCGGGAAGGGGAACATCACACACTGGGGCCTATCATGGGGAGGGGGGAGGGGGGAGGGATTGCCCTGGGGAGTTATACCTGATATAAATGATGAATTGATGGGTGCTGACGAGTTGATGGGTGCAGCACACCAACATGGCACATGTATACATATGTAACAAACCTGCACGTTATGCACATGTTACCCTAGAACTTAAAGTGTAATAAAAAAAAAAAAAAAAAAAGAGCAGTGGTTATGTTTCTAGATTGTGACTCTTCAAATAAATCCTGCCATTTTCATTTCATTTCTGAAAGTCAGGGTTGGTTGTGAAAAGCTGTTAAACACATGCTAAATGTGAAATGTCAACCCTCACTCGAAACTTTCCCTGCTCAGTGCATCAGATGAAGACTTCATTGAGTTTTATAGTGGCTTTCTGATTTTTGGTAGTCCAGTAGAGAAGGATTTTTGAAAGTTGTTATATACTGTTAATAACTGCCCATGTCCTGACTGAAATTCCATGATTGTTTATGGAAAGTGTCTTCAATAAAGCTGGATACAGTTTGGCTTGGAAAAAATAAAAATTTTAAAAAAGTGTGTATTTTCGGTTTAACTTTTCGATTTTTAAGAAATGTTTGGGAAAGTCAATATTCCTGATGGACAAGCAGAGAGGACAGGTCGTTGCAGTCCTAAGTGGAAATCAGTAGGATGAATGTGAATAGGAAGTATAAAAAGCTAGAGAACTAGAGATTCTGGCTAGACAATGCTGAAGCTCTCTCCCCACCACCCCCATCTCTAATCTGGTATGGGGAAAGGAAGGTAATTTTTAAAAAGCTATCAAACCGTCAGAACCACAAAGTCCTCCTATCTTTCACTTTAAATTATAAGATGATAGAGTGATAGTGCTGAAACCCAACACTGCAGTGTTTCTGTTGCTGTAGCCTGGTATCAAATATTTAATTAAAATTGGAAAAATTGCAGATAAAATTTCACAAACTCCCGGAACAACAGAGTTCTTGTTGCTCTAACCCCCACTGACAAGACACCACTTCCAGAAGAAAGAAAAGGCTCAGAGACAAGGTGACACTGTGACTAATGTTATGACCTTTACATTTGCCTGATTCTAATTGCACCCCCTGAATTTTAATACTCAGGATTCAGACTGAAGGCAATGCAGGTTGATTAATTATAGGACTTTTCTGTAGCCCTTGCTGTTAACTACTTGCCCTCAATGTTAACTAACTGTCCTCAATGAAAGGCAAGCAAACTATTTATGGAGTGATGAGAGAAATAGAGTGAGATTTCTTTCCTTTGTTGCTGCAGTCTTGTTATTACCAATGAGATGGCAAATACAGAACCAAAAAAAAAAAAAAAAAAAGCCCTGATGGAAATTGCCCCTTGGTTTGGGAAATAAAAATCTCTTCTTGCAAAATAGCTCTGAAAGTTGCCTTAGGGTCACTGTAAGCCCTCTTGTGGTCATTAACTTTTCCCCTTCTTCAATAACTGATGAGCTAAGTTCTCATAGCACAGAAGTAGCAGTGCAATGGAAAACAACACAAGTCTCTGTCAGTGACACTACCATCAGGTCTGTACTCAATGCTTATTATCCACATACTTATTATAGATATGGGGCATGACTATGGCTCTGTTTCCTGCCATTGGTAAAAGTGCCAACGACACAGAATTGAAATCTGAGACACAGCGGCAACCTGGTATATCCTTCTATTCACGGTAGGACCTCTGCTGAACCACAGCACTGTTTCATTGTTTTGGTTGAAGCCCACACTGCCCATATGGCAGAAGCTTCTGGCTTGATTCCTATTTGAGTCATTGGTTCCTCCTTTCTGTATACACTTATCACAGAATACTCTTACATCAGATCTCCTAGATGCATTGTTACTGGTCACATTCAAGGAACAAGAAAGAAGCTGTGGACCCATTATGATAGCAATAAATCTGCTGCCACGGTTAGGAATTCTATATTTTATATTGTCCACAGATCCCATCAAAACTTAACGCTACCGATTGCAGCTTTTATTTGTTCATTTGTTTACTAATTCATCAAATGTTTATGATGTGCCTAATGTGAGACAGAACATACACCTGGTACATAAGATTCAAAGATCAATAAAAGTGCCATCATCAAAGAACTCATGTTCTAGTGATGACCAAAGATATAAAAATTGCAAAATATAAGATAATCTAGTGAATATAATAGCAGAAATATGCATAGGGTATTCCAGGGACACGAAAGAGAGGTACCTAACCCAGATGGGATATGAGACAAGTAAGGCTTTCTAGATAAAAAGGCACTTGAAATAAGTCTCAATAAACAGGTATCCAATTGAAGGTAAGGAAGAAATTCATGGCTGAAGGCATCTAGGAAGACAGAAAATAGCATCAGTACAGAAGACAGAATGCATGGATGTTAGGGGAGAACAGTAGGAGGTTCTATGTGCTCAGACATGGAATGCAAGGCAGTGAATGGAGGGGCTGTAAGAACAAATGAAAAAATTTGGGGGCTTTGCATGCCAGAATAAGGGCTTTAAAATTTTCTAGTAAGCTATTGAAGGTGTTTAAGATACAAGTGTCGCCAGGCGCGGTGGCTCACGCTTGTAATCCCAGTTCTCAGGGAGGCAGAGGCGGGAGGATAGCTTGAGCCCAGGAGTTCGAGACCTGCCTGGGTAATATAGCAAGACCCCGTTCTCCACAAAAAGGAAAAAAAAAAAAAAAAAAAAAAAAAGACAAAGATGCAAGTGTCATGGTCATATTTAAATTTTATGGAGGTAACTGTGGTTACAGAGTTAAGGAACACAAAACTGACGGCAGATAGGTCAGTTAGAAGGTTTTAGAAATAGGTAAGGTGAAGATTATTAAGGATCTAAAGTAGGGCAGAGATCAGAAGAAAGAGATTTGAGAAAGATTTGAAAGTTGAGAGTTAATATTTGTGAAAAAAATCAGAACTGGTTAGTTGATTAGCTGTGGGATGCAGACAGAGGAGGCAGTGAATGGGTGAATGATCACTTTGATGACTCTGACTGATGACTGGGGATGATGGTGCCACCAGCCAAAAGCCACAGCATCATTTCCTCCAGGAACCGGTTGCCGAGTCCCTTGTCATCCTTTATGGCCATTGTACAATGATGCATTAGGTTCAGGTGGTGGGTGGCTGGGAAGAAGGGGAAGAATCACCGTTTTCTTTGATCTACATCATTTTCTTTGATCTACACTGAGCTCTCCTCAATGGCCCTGACAACCAATGAGAAGCAAAAAATGTCTGAAGTGAACTATTCCTTAGGTCAATTATTTGTTGTCAGTGTGGCCAGAGAGGCACCACTGGCATCCCAGAATCTCTCAGAGGTCTCCAGGGACTGAAATGATGCCAAAAATTTAGCCTGATGATTCTGTACAAGAGAAAAGTTAGTCTTCACCTTGCTTTCTTTGTATTGCAAAGTGACAGTAAAGGCTGACATAAAGAATAATTTAATGGCAATGCGTCTTTTCAAGCATATACATAGCTGAATAATAACATTAGTGACACCAGAGATCATCTGCATTGTTTTTTATAAAGTTCTGTTTGCCTTTTCCATTCATCTACCTTTTCCCATTCTAGCTATTGCATCATTCTCTTTTCAAACCAACTGAAAGTTTGATAGACACTCATATAGATATCATTGGGGGAAAATTATGACACCTAAAATTAATTTCTTCACAAGCAATTTGTAACAGTCTAATGAGAGCAATACAACCTGTGAAATATAAAATAAACAGCTGAAAAACTATTACCAAAATTAAAGACCTAAAATGAGAAAGTAAAAAAGTACTTAAGTGATAATTAAACCAAACTCCTATTTAAAGATAACAAATTATGGCTTGATTTTTTAAAATCTTAAAAGTGACTTCAAGAATTAGAGGTAATTTTTTCAAATGTGACATTAAACAGCTTGTCTACTGCTGCCTCTGACCTCTTTCCTGAATTTCCACTTATTTTTTTAAATTAGTTTCAATCAAGAGACTCTTATAAGGCGAGTAGAAGCCTGAATACTGACCCTTTTCCTTTTTCCTATCTCATTTCTTAATGATGATGTTTAAATTATGTGTTTTAATATAAATAATTCTGGTGTATGACAATTTATGTATCAGCTAAAACAAGCTGATAATCAGCTTACATTGCAAATAGACTTATTGCGATAGTTCATTATGTTAGCATGTGCCTCTACTCTTTAAATGTATACATAAAAAGGCTGAAAGAGAGAAAAGCTTTAAAATGTTAGGAGTGATTGCCAAGGGATTATCAATCTCAAAGTAAATTATTAAACTCATTATGAAAGCCAACTGTATTTGATTTTTTAATAAATTGATTCTTCAAAGCTTTTCTTTCCCTTTTTTTTTTTTTTTTTTTTTTTTTTTTTTTTTTTTAAGAGACAGTGCTTATTCTGTCACCCAGGCTGGAATGTAGTGGCATGACTGTAGCTCACTAAAGCCTTAAATTCCTGGGCTCAAGTGATTCTACTGCCTCAGCCTCCCAAGCAGCTGGGACTACAGGCACGTGCCACCACGCCTAGCTAATTTTTAAAATTCTTTTGTAGATATAGAGTCTCTCTTTGTTGCCCAGGATTGTCTTCTACTTCTGGCCTCAAGCAATCTTCCTGTCTTGGCCTCTCAAAGCACTGGAATTACAAGTGCCAGCCACCTTCAAGTCTTTATTATGCTTAAAAAAAAAAAAAAATACACTCACGGCCGGGCGCGGTGGCTCACGCCTGTAATCCCAGCACTTTGGGAGGCGGAGGCGGGCGAATCACGAGGTCAGGATAGAGACCATCCTGGCTAACATGGTGAAACCCCGTCTCCATTAAAAATACAAAAAATTAGCCGGTTGTGGTGGTGGGCGCAGGTAGTCCCAGCGACTCGGGAGGCTGAGGCAGGAGAATGGTGTGAACCCGGGAGGCGGAGCGACAGAGCGAGACCCCATCTCGGGGTCGGGGGGGAGGGGAGGAAATACACTCTCATGGATTTAAACGCATCTAAACTTGTGTCTACTTTTTCAGCCCAGAGGAAGATTCTCTAACAGTGTATTCAGTAACACTATATTTAAGTAGTTTCTCTTTTTGGATGAGCAGGTTCCTTGCGTTTGCATAAGTGGACAGAGAAAGTTTGTCAGGAAGCTAGGGCAAAGGAAGTGAAGCAGGCACTGAGAAGTGAAAACCCTGAGAAGTCACAGAAATTCTAAGGAGGGCTTAGGACTTCCATAGGCAGTGGAATTTGAGGAGAGGAAGAGGCAGGCTGGCTCTTGAGCATAACTCACATCTTTGAAAGTTTGAGAAGCCAGCTGACACCTGTTTGAGACATTTTTAACTAATTAATACTGAGGAAGGGTCAAAGTTAGGACAAGGTAAAGGTCAACAACGCACTTACAGGTCAGCAAATTTCTGTTCGCTATAGTTCAGTTAATGCAATGCCTATGTTTTCACATTTGCCACTACCAAATAATAAACACCACACTTCTGAAAAGTGTTTACATCAGAGTCATATTAGGACATTTCTTTTTCACTACTCAACATAAAACTTCTAAAACTTAGTAATATCAAAAATTATTACAAAGTATTTTTTCTTCCATAGTAAATAAAGGTAATGCTAGTAGCAATGAGGCTGTATCTCTGTCAGCTCCAAGAAGACAGCAGTATCCTTTGTTTAAGAAATTGAACCAAAATTTTGAAAATTTCAAATAAGTTGATTCTAGATCATATCTCTATAAAAACTGACAAACTGATTTGGAAAAAAACATTTATTCTCAATTAACTCATTGTGATTTCCCCCGGTAGAACTCTAGAACATAAAATGGAAGAAATCTGCCATATCTAAAATCTATTTTGATAATTTCTCATGTTTTCTATTGACTTATTTGGATCTTATAATCTTCTAAATCAAAATTATATTGTATGACTTAGTCTTCTGATACCATATTCAAAGCATACATATCTATAACTTTGATGGGTAAGCAGAAAATAAATTATGGCCACAAATATGCTCTGTTTCTAAATTTGATTTTGTTTGACCTTCTCTTATTCCCTGGACATTCAATATTCTGCTACTTGTTGTATTAGTAATTATATATTTTCTAGTAACACTCCTAAGTCTGAAAATACAAATATGAATTTTCTTTCAGTGAGACTAAGGGCTAGAAGAAGACATACAGATAAACAAATCAATGCAACGAGAATTATAGGTAATCTAATAAGGACATGTGCACATGATCACTTCCCTGGGGTCTCAGAATAGGTTTTGAAGAGGACATAATATTGAGTGTAGAAATTTGCATACATACTTACTAAGGCAGGGCAGGGCTACTCCTGCTTTCTAGTCTGAGCCAGATCACCAGTCCCCTTGATAACTAGAGAAGACAGGGCCGTTTCTGTATTTCACTGCAAGCCTACTATCTTGGATTTTACTTTGCTTCTTTATCTCTATCTGGCATCAGGTTTCTATTCCATGCTCTGTCAAATCAAGTACGTTGAATTTCGATTATCCTGTCTTCTGATGATAACTTATCCATCACAGAATTTCAGGATTGGGGAAAACCACATTAGTTCATGATATGGTTTGTCTGTGTCCCCACCCAAATCTCATCTTGAATTCCCATGTGTTGTGGAAGACACCTGGTGGGAGGTAATTTAATCAGGGGGCCAGTCTTTCCCATGCTGTTCTCATGATAGTGAATGAGTCTCATGAGACCTGATGGTTTTAAAAGCAGGCATTCTCCTGCACAAGCTCTCTCATTTTTTACCTGCCACCATCCATTTAAGATGTGACTTGCTCCTCCTTGCCTTCTGCCATAATTGTGAGTCTTCCCCAGCCATGTGGAAGTGTAAGTCCAATTAAATCTCTTTCTTTTGTAAATGGCTTAGTCTCAGGTATGTCTTTATCAGCAGCATGAAAATGGGCTAATACAGTTCAATTACTCATTATTGCTTGAATTCTCTATAGGACATTCTCAATAACAGGTTTTTCTACCAAGATTTAAATACCTTTGATATTGGAGTCTCTCTCTCTCTCCCAGAATACTTTATTCCAATTTTGGATTTTTCAATGTGAAAAACATTGTTTCCTCTATCACAGTAGGTTTCTGTAGCTTTTATATTTCTCTCCAAATTGTACCTACTAGGGGCCGTTCAAAATATTCAGTTATTTTTCCACATGAAGACCCCATAAATATATTAATCCTGGCATTGTAGTTTCCTGAGACTTATCTTTTTCATGATACAGTCAAAATGCTCCTCATATATCAAGACTCTACCAATCAAGGGGCCTTCTACCAAATACTCTCCAACTTGTCCATAATCTTTTTAAAGCTTAGCACCTAGAGTTGGGCACAACATTTTGAATGGAGCAAAATATGATAATACAGATGAGTTTTCTAGGCTATAAAATATGCCTTCAACTTTATAACAACAGTAGTTCATATGTGCGTGGTACTTTCTTTGGGAAGTGTGAAAGGAAAAAAAAACTTGGGGTCCCCAAATCACTAAACTAAAGGGAAATGTCAAGCTAGGAACTGCTTAGGGCCAACCGACCTCCCATTCTAATCAGTCACCTCTCTGCTCACTGAGATAAATGCATATCTGATTGTGTCCTTTGGGGAAGCTAATCAGAAACTCAAAATAATGCAGCCATTTGTCTCTTATCTACCTATGACCTAGAAGCCCCCTCCTTGCTTCCAATCTTCCCGCCTTTGCTTCGAGTTGTCCTGCCTTTCCTGACAGAACCAATGTTCATCTTGTGTGTATTGATTGATGTCCCATGTCTCCCTAGAATGTATAAAGCCAAATTGTGCTCTGACCACCTTGGACACATCAGGACCTCCTAAGGCTGTGTCATGGGCTCGCATCCTCAACCCTGGCAAGATGAACTTTTTAAATTAAGTCCTGTCTCACATTTTTAGGGCTCACAGGAAGTAACACTATATAATGTTTAGAATGCATGGGTTCTGAAATCACACTTTCTGGGTGAAAACACTGTCTCCACCATTTATCAACTAATAACCTTGAGTAAGTCTCTTTGCTTCTCTATTGCTCAGTAATATTATCTAAAAAAAATGGATTGTATGAGGACCAACCTCACAGCATCACTGTGAGGTTTAAATAACAAAATAATGGCTGCTAGACTCTTCATTCTACCACACTCCGCTTTCTCTTCCATAAGCAGCCACTCTTTTCTTATCTCAGTGCCTTTGCACTCTCCTTGCCCTTGCCTGAAACATTCATCCTCTACTTGTCACCAGATGGCTACTTTTCTTTCTTCATATCTCAGATGAAATGTCTCCCATTTGGAAAGGTCCTCCCCATCTTTGCTAAGCTATTATCTATCATATCAACATGTTTATTTTTATTTATTTATATTTCTAAAATAGACGTGGGGTTTCACTGCATTGCCCAGGCTAGTCTTGAACTCCTGGGCTCAAGAGATGCCCCTGCCTCAGCCGTCCAGAGTGCTAGGATAACAGGCATGAGCCACCATGTTTGGCCAGGTTTATTCTTTTCACAAAAGCTATCATACTCTGCAATTATTTATTTATTTGCCTTTTTTTTCTTTTTTGGTCTTTTTCTTCCTAATAGAATGTAAGCTTAATTAGAGCAGGTACTTACCTGTTCTGTTAACAGATAGGTGATACTCACCAATTTATTCATTGAGTATTAGTCCCTGTAGTTAGTACTGAATGAATAAATTAGTATCACCTGAATGTTTTTGTTATTGTGCTTATCATCATTTCTCTTAGCTCTCATGCCTGTTCTCTGAACAAGCAGATAAATGAATTCACATTTTCAGAATAACTAAAATAACAGCAAAATGCATTTCACAAATGCGAGGGGAAATATGGTCACTAAAATGGATAAATCCACTAAAACACCCCAAACATTTCTCAGCAGCTACCGAGAATTCAGTTCAATAGTGCGTGAAATTCCATTTCATGTGTCCCAGTTTGTCATATGAGAAAATTTCAGCATGTACATTAAAAGGAATCACTTATTTAGAACCCAAAATGATAATGTTACCATGCCAGATCTATTTAATTTAGCCTGGATTTGGCCTCATAAAAAAAAATTCTTCAAATAGAGGCTAACAGCATTTGCTGTGGTAAAGAGCTACACAGCAAATTCTCAGTGCAACATCGTGCTTCCATTTATCTTAGTGAGAACCCCTGGCAGACACGAATAAAGGGAAGCCCATATTAAATGATATATTTCTTAGACTTTTGTATTGTTTTATAAGCCAAATAATTTTTATGGAAAAATCATTAAACTGGATATAGAATTACTAATTGAATTACCTTTGTTTTTCAATTTAAACCACAGGGTGATTCAATAGTTGAAACTAGTATAATCTAATTTCTGCTTTGGTAGGCTCATATTTGTGAGCTCTATGATATTATCTTTCCCTTTCTTTTTTATTAAGCAATTAAAATTTTCATGCATTGTCAACATAGCAGAGCAACACATAAGACTATGGAGTAAAATACTAAAAGGCTTCCTTTTAACCTTCTCCAACTTGTACTTCTCTTTTAAAACGCAAGTCCTATTAAGTAATTGTTGCATATCTTTTTTTACATATAATTGTAAACTTGCAGAAAAGGTTCAAGTACAGAACAAAGGCTTTTTTTTCTTGAACCACTGGAGTACATAGTGCCAACATCCCACTGACATTGAGTACCTCAGCCTGAGCTTCATTTTTTTTTTTTTTTTATTATACTTTAAGTTCTAGGGTACATGTGCACAACGTGCAGGTTTGTTACATATGCATACACGTGCCATGTTGGTGTGCTGCACCTATTAACTCGTCATTTACATTAGGCATATCTCCTAATGCTATCCCTCCCCCCTCCCCACAATAGGCCCCGGTGTGTGATGTTCCCCTTCCTATGTCCAAGTGATCTCATTGTTCAATTCCCACCTGAGTGAGAACATGTGGTGTTTGGTTTTCTGTTCTTGTGATAGTTGGCTGAGAATGATGGTTTCCAGCTGCATCCATGTCCTTACAAAGGACACGAGCTCATCCTTTTTTATAGCTGCATAGTATTCCATGGTGTATATGTGCCACATTTTCTTAATCCAGTCTGTCACTGAAGGACATTTGGGTTGATTCCAAGCCTTTGCTATTGTGAATAGTGCCGCAATAAACATACGTGTGCATGTGTCTTTATAGCAGCATGATTTATACAGTCTGAGCTTCCTAAGGACAAGAATATTTTCCTATATAATCACAATATACTCTTCAAAATAAGGAAATTAACATTGATAACATTAGTAACATGGAGTCTTTATGTTTCATTCAGATATTGCCAATATAATAACCTTTATGGAATAAGTTTCCATCCAGTAACACATGTTGCCCTATCTCTTTTAATCTGACACAGTTCCTCCATCTCTTCTTGACTTTCATGATCTCAATCCTTTTGAGGACTACAGTTATTTTACAGAATGTTCCTCAATTTGAGTTTGTCTGATATTTCTTCAGGTTATGCATTTTTGTTAGAAATATCACAAAAAATATGCTCTTTTCTTCTCATTGTATCTTAGTCAGTGGTACAGGATCTCTATAAAAATAATTTTTGCTGACGTTTACTTTGATCACTTGATTAAAGTGTCTGTCAGGCTTTCCCCTGTAATATTATTCTCTTTGTCTTGTAATTAGAAAGTATTTTGAGGGGAGGTATTTTGAAGTTATATCAATATCTCATTCTCCATTAAATTTAATTTTTTCAATTCTCAATTTATATTAATTTGAACTCAAGGTTTCCTATTTTGTTCAACAGGATACAAAACATTATTACCACTATTTATTGGCGTTCTATGGGTCCTTACCTCTACTTTGTTGTCAGTTGTCTCTTTTCCAAGAAATGAATTCAGGGTGATGACAATTGCTTTTAGGATTAGTATAGGGAGTAAACCAGTTTTTTACATTCCCCAGGCTCCCAGAGGGACAATTTGAATTCCCTCTCTGACTTATATTATCTCTCATTATATTCACTGGGGTGGAGGTCTTAGGATTCAAAAGCTTTCCCCATGTTTGTAGTTATTGCCACATACAGGAATATCTAGGGATGTGTTAAGATCCTCCATGTGGCCAAACAGTGGTTCTATACAGTTGAACAGTTCCTTAGATTTTTGTAGGCAATCACTAGATCTTTTCCCGCTTCTCTGGTTGAATGAAAATTCTTGTTTCAATTTCAGGAGCACTGAACAACTATTTCCCACTCAGATAAGAGCATGAGTACTTCTCAGGGTTCTTTTACTAGCAACCAAGACTCCTGACCAACTTCCAATACTATATACAGTGTGGGTGTGGTGTGGAACTTTTAAAGAGTGAAGGAGATTTACACTTAGGGAATGGTGCCTACTGAATTCTACTCTGAAGGTAACTTCCTATGCTTATTGATAATAATATGACCAAAATGACAAGCTGCTTTTTTACAACTTTTGAGAAAATTGCCCCATCACTAAGTCTAACATTCTTCCTAGGGAGGTGGAGAAGAGGCTGTCTTTAAACTATGAAGACTATTCCATGGCTTTAAAAAGAGAGAGAGAATTCCTTCTTGCATTGGGTATAGATTAAGATGTTATGCTTGGCACACTGTCTCTAGGGTGTGTATGAGAAGAGGCACAGAATTTAAAGAAGTAGGTATTGCAAATATTAGTGAGAACTAGGATGGGCTCAGTCATTTTTCAGGAGTTCTCCACATGAACTAGCTCATTATTAGGCATGGCTTGATTGGAGCTACTCATGCAACCTGGAGGTATACTGTAAATCCTCCTAAGCCAAGGGGGAATATTGAGTCTGAGGAAATGAAAAAAAAAAAAAAAAAAGAATTTGCAAAACTTTCAACTTTGAAAACATACCAAAAAATATTATCTATTCAAAATAAGACAATGGCTTGATCTTCAAAATTTAGTAGTTGTTGATCTACATGTATCAATGCTTTTAATCCCTATAGTTCTGGAATATCTCCAGAGGATAACAGTCTAAAATGACTGTACTCAGTATTCATGAATGGGATTGCATCTTATGCAGTAGAGTTTAACGTGTCACCATGAGTCATTTCCTTTACCTATAGATACTTGTTCTGTGTTATTTTAGAATTCAAGCTCCATCTGGGGCACTTAGTCTTTTTTATTTTCTGCTGGAAGATAGAAGTGCTTAATTAAGATGTGTTGAGTATATGAATAAGTGAATGAAATTATTACACAACAAATGCAGGCTCTTCCATTCCTTATGAGATTTTCAAATAAATCATCTGCTACAGTAATGGGAACTGACAGATAACATTTTTTGGACAACTATTAAAACTTTCAAACATACCCCCCAGGGTTACAGACTAAATATCAAGAAAAATGGAGCCCAATGACAAAAAATGTAACCTGGGCCGGGCGTGGTGGCTCACGCTTGTAATTCCAACACTAAAGGAGGTCGAGCCAGGTAGATTACCTGAGGTCAGGAACGAGAAACCAGCCTAGCCAACATGGTGAAACCCCGTCTAATACAAAAATTAGCTGGACATGGTGGTGCATGCCTGTAGTCCCAGCTATTTGGGAGGCTAAGGCAGGGGAATCGCTTAAACACGGGAGGCAGAGGTTGCAGTGAGCCGACATCAAGCCACTACCCTCCAGCCTGGGCGACAGTGCAAGAAAAGACTGTCCCCCTACAAAAAAAAAAAAAAAAAAAAACAGTAATCTTTATGTATGGCACTGAAATAATTTGTCCTGTGGGGTTGACATTATTGACTTGAAAAGTGACAATTACATGAGTTGTTTAACTCCAAACAGCTACTGAAGCAAAGAATGAATAACAACCTTTACTGAATAGAAATCCAGAAATATTTATATCCTATTTTAAAAAGTTTGGGTGTACCCATAAATTACATTACCAACAGCCAAAAATATTAGAAGGAAATTATTATTATTATAACTATTAACTACACGATTTTAGAGGACTCTACTACCGGGCTTTAAAGACTTAAATATATATATATAAGAATGAAAAACACAATCTTAATATTTCAGGACCCAGGGTCTTTTGGAGTCAGGTAAATAAAAAGATTGTAAAAAAGAAAATTTCCTCAGAAATTGCTAGGGATAAATGTGTCAAGAGTAGTGTAAGGTAAAGATAACCTGCAGCCAGATTCACTAATGAAGGATTCACTGGATCCACCTAGGCCAGGAATTTCCCTGTATAGGGAAAGAGGCCCCATCCAGATGGGAAAAGCAATGCAAGCTGCATTAAAAATTGTCCAAAAACTTAACTCATCTCTATTGATGCAGATAGCAGGTTTTGACAATAGCATTTTAAATGTTATTACATGTTAGGTTGAGACAATACTGCTACTTTTTACATGTCAGTATACCTCATCCAGAGAGCTGAAGCACTTTTACATAAATCAATATATTCATACATGTGCTTTCTCTTTTTCACTCCATCATTCATTCATTCCCCAAATTAAGATAACATAAGCTGAGATTGATCTAGATTCTAGATACTGCAACGTTTGGCTCCTCAGCTCTGCAGTATCAGGAGCACCTGAGAATTTGTTAGACATTAAATTTGTGGCTTCCGTCTCAGATTTACTGAATCAGAAACTCTGAAAATTAGGCCCAGCAATCTTTTTTCAGTAAGCCCTCCAGGTAATTCTGATGGTCTCTAAAATTTAGGAACCACTGGTTTAAATTCTACACTATTTATGGTTTCGTTCTTTATCATTGTAACTGCTCATTTGACCATTTCATTGTCAAAAAAAGAACATACTGTAAAAAGTTTAGGAATATTCCAAATAAGGAAACAAAATTCCTCACTAACACAATATTTAATTATCTTTAATGTTATTTAAATACAAAGCACGATAGTCACAGGAGTTTTTATTTCATGTGTCTTCACACACTATGAGCTGGCATGCATAGATAGTATACAACTATCCATGATATTTTAGCATGAGTTTTAACAACACCAAACAAATAATAAATAATTGTTCAGTAAGAACCTATATCATACAATCTTCTAAAGTATATGATGTCAACACATTTTGTAATCTATTCTAATATAGTCCAAATATGGTTTAAAAACTTGCATATATCTACTTGGCAAAGCTAATATTTATTTGGCCAGCAGCTGCTAGCTGTTTAATTGCTTAAAATTAGGAAATTGGAAAGTAGTGTGACTATCTGTTTAAGGCCAAATATTAATTAGGATCAAATAAATATAGTTCCTTAGATCTCAGTGGTATCTAATCTATACAAACATCTTGCAATGATAACTCAAAAATTATTAAATGAAGGCCAGATAAATTAGAGGAATTTGCATTATATGCCAAACTTAGCTTTCTCCTAAATTTACGTTTAAAAATGATGGTGGCATAAAAACTCATCACTGAGACTTAGGTTTCAAATCAAGCTTTCTCTCCTGTGCTTAAGCATGAACAAGCAATCACCATAAATGAAAGCAAAACAGTTATTGTAATTTACCTAAACATGTACATTTTGAGGCTAAAGAATCATATTTAAAAGTTACAGAATTTTCTCCCCAAATATACTCTGAAACCTCATAAACATATCCTAAACTGGCTTTCTTCATTATCTCCATAGAAATTAAAGATGTAATTATTCTGCTAAAAAGCAAACAATTGAGGCTGCTCTCTAAAGATGAACTGTTCTTTCAAAAGAGAATGAACTCTTTCATGTCAATAGAGACTCACTTAGAAAATGGTGAATTCAAATGGGGAATCCTTTGATTTACAGGTCAGTAACATTGTCAATCAATTTGCAAAAGACTGAGTTTCAGGGGTGGGTGACCACTCTGAAGCATATTTTGAGGGCATATTCGGGTTATGGGTTACCTGCATAATTGTTCCGATGTTTTAAAAACTATACTTCCTGGTAAATGATGTAAAAAATGTGGCTGAGCTGGCAGTGATTCAGGCAATCATCTATGAGAAATTGATTCTCACTGAGCTTGGATAATGATCCCAGATTGTGAAACGAATGCAAAGTGAGGCTATTGTGTCACAGCAGAGAAGAAAATCAAGTTGTGTGATCCGTGCCGTCAGTGGAATCCTGTCTAGATCAAGTCCAGATAAAATGCAAATGTATAATATGACCATTTTCCTAAGAGAATATATTTTCACACTAATTACTACTTATTATCACTCCTTAAGGATATAAATGATTAATATACCATTTCTGACTTTATTGCTTGGTAAAGTTCACTTGGTACAGTGAAATAGAAATAGGCCTCAGATACATAAATGGACCATTATAAAATGAGGAAATACCAAAAGACAGAAGACATTCCATGACGCAAAAACAATCTCTTAATCATCCTGGAATAAAAATTTATTTAGATATTTAAGCTCCCTTTTCCCACACTTGATTATAAAACAAATATGTTTAGTCTAGAAAAACTAGAAGATGCTGGACAAGCAAACAGATGAAAGTAAAGGGCATTCGCAATTCCACTTTCCAGAATGATGGCTCCTATAAATTTCCTAAGAAGTCATCCATAAAGCAAAAAGACTGAACCATACACAAGGCTTTGGAACCAGAAGTTTTTGTATTTACACAAGAATTCAAAGCCTAACAGCTTTATACCTTATATTATTTCCCACATCACTTAAACAATAACAACAACAAAAAATCAGATGTGGCCACAGAAATTCTCAAGCCAGGACCCTAGGAGTCAAAACCCAGGTCCAAGTTTCCAGTCTTCTACTTACTTTGTGACTCTGGGCAAATGACAACATCTCTTTATTTCTTCATTGTAAAACAAAAACTCAATCCACATAGCTTTGTTCATTCATGCCATACTCACTTCCTGAGCAAACACGAGGCAGTACATTCTGAATAAGGGAAGATGAGTGAGACATGGAACCTGCTATGTTGCTGCACTGCAACAAAGAGAGAGGGACAGGGACAGTGTATGAAAGCAAGGGATGTGCTGTGACCTGCGGAAAAGAAGAGTCAAGAAAGAAGGCTTCACTTGCATAGTCTGTTATTCAGGCAAGATGATAAATAGAATCAGAGAGACCTGCTTTTGAAAAGGCTGGTATAGCAGCAGGCAGGGGGAAGGCAATGATGAGGAATGAAACAGGATAGGTGGGCCAGCTCATTAAAGCCATTATATGCCAAGCTAAAGAGACCTTTTTTTTTTTTTTTTTTTTTTTTGGCAGGTGATGGGGAGAATCATATAATTATACCTGTACTATCGAAAGATAATTGCATGATGGACATAACCCTGACAGAAGTCCTGAATATGACAGAAGATTTATCTGACTTTAAATAATAATTTTATTGAGCACTTTATATGTACCAGACACGATTCTAACTGCTTTGTATATACTTACACATGTAATCATTGCAGTACCTATTGAGCTTGGTACTAACATTACTTCTTTTTACAGGTGAAAAACTTTGGAACAAAAAAGATGACATGTAAGATGGAGCCCAGATTAGAAGGAAGGAGTAGGACTGTCTCTGGAGCTAACAGACAAACTAACAAAAGACATCCCCACTACAACCTCCTTCATTAAAATATGTCCAAGTCCATAGTCTTTATTTCACTGTGAGCTCGTCGGAACTATGTGTGACAATGCTGATTAATCCTATCTACTTGAAGCTGTACCCCTCTTGGAGTATGTAAAGCTCCTTTTCTCATACCCTTCTCTTTTGGACTCTTTTATTAGTTCCTCTTCCTTTCGTTTCCTAACTAGTGTGCTGATGTAAAATCATGCCTAACATTTCTTAAATGCAAAGAAGTCAACAGCTAAAATGTAAGCCATTGTCAATCAAACTATGGCATAAATCTTGTTATCCAGAATTTTCAATAGGGTAAGGGTACCAGAATTAATTCAGTGGGCCCCAAGAAGCTTGCCTCATCACATTCCTAATTTTCTGTCCAAAAGCAGGAGGAATGCCGTCGAGGCAGGAGCACAGCAATTTCTCCTTCACCTACAGATCTTAGGATAGCTGCTCCCTTTGCCTGGCACAAGTTTTCACCCATGTTGACTTAATTCCCATTTATGCTTCATCTGAATCTAAAGTCTCTTTCTCTGGTAAGCCTTCCCTGAAACTCTTAGGCCAATTAGGGTTCCATGCCTTACGTTAACACAATCTACCATGAAGTATTTACCATGCTTTAAAAAAAATCACACTTGATCACTATTGTTTGCATACTTGTGATTACTTACACTAATCACTGCATCTCTGATGCCTAGTACAGTATCTGGCTTATGCTATACAATCCAGTGAGTATCGATTAAACTAATAATATCTGTCAGGTCTCTGAGCCCAAGCCAAGCCATTGCATCCCCTGTGACTTGCACGCATCCCCTGTGACTTGCACGTATATGCCCAGATGGCCTGAAGTAACTGAAGAATCACAAAAGAAGTGCAAATGCCCTGCCTCGCCTTAACTGATGACATTGCACCATAAAAGAAGCGAAAATGGCCGGTCCTTGCCTTAAGCGATGATATTATCTTGTGAAATTCCTTTTCCTGCCTCATTCTGGCTCAAAAAGCTCCCCAACTGAGCACCTTGTGACTCCCACTCCTGCCCGCCAGAGAACAACCCCTCTTTGACTGTAATTTTCCTTTACCTACCCAAATCCTATAAAACGGCCCCACCCTTATCTCCCTTTGCTGACTCTCTTTTCTGACTCAGCCCGCCTGTGCCCAGGTGAAATAAACAGCCATGTTGCTCACACAAAGCCTATTTGGTGGTCTCTTCACACGGACGCGCATGACAATATCCACACTTTAAATTTTCCTTGGTCAGTAAGTTTATAATTAAGTTTATCATTAAGGTAGAAGGCAAGACAGGGAGGTGATGAGAAATTTACTCCTTCATATTCTAACACAAGTTGACTGAACATAAAAATCTGAATGATATATTAGTACGTTATATGCATAAATACAACTGATCTTCAAGAACAAACTTTTAGGGTCTCAGAAAAGAAAAACTATATGTCATTTATTTATTTATTTGTTTCAAGTGCTGCAAGTAGATCTTAATTCCTAGATATGCTCATGAAGTATGAAAGAATGGAAACTACAGAGTTTAGAGGTAACATATTTTGGCATATGCCAAGTTTTGGATTTGCTTTGGCACTGATTCTAGGTGGCTCTGCCTTTGTTTCAATTTCCAGGTGGCAAAGCGCTATAAAATGCAGCCTTCCCTATTTTCCAATTCATTAAGATTTTGAGCTACTTCTTATATGCTAAGTCTTGCTCTGAACTCACTCCACAGTATTTATTTTTTGTATAACCTATTTGTTGCAAGAAGGATTTGGGATGCTCCCCTGAAATTATGTTATTACTAGTCACAATTCCTCTCAGGGGCAATTATTTCTGTTTCCCCATGAGACTGGAAATAAAGTAACAACTATCAAATATACATTGGGCTCCTACTATGTGTGAGTCTCTGCTTCAGGCATAGGGATAGTCAAAGTTTTGTCCTGGTAGAAGCTTATTTTTTCTGTTGCCCTCACACTGATTTAGTTACAATACATTTACTTAGAAAGATATTCACAAATTGCTATTGAGATAAAAGCAGGTTACAAAGCAGTACATCTAGTAAGAGGCCTTCAGAATTCAGGATGCATAATTAGGAAGTGTACGGACAAATAAAAATTAAGAGGCTTAATTCTCCCCATTGAAAACCAGGAAGACACTTTTCTCTCCACCCCCACCCCACCCTTTTTTAAAGAGCATTTACTTTAGAAAAGAGATCATTGTAAGTACTTTCTCCTTGTTTTGCAATGTATATCAATCCTTTTGAAAGCTAGATAGGCCCTTTGTCAGCTTTATGATCCAGGATGTTTTTCTCAAGGACCCAGGGGCATCCTTATGAAATGCAAACATCAAGGAAGACAGTGCCCCACTCTCCCAATTTCTGTGGGAAGGCAGGAGCTTAACTTTCATGAGCATCTGGCTCCAATTTGTAAAGCTACCTCTTGTCTCAAAAATGTACAGTTTGTTTTCCCACTGGATGAAGCCAACAGGGTAACACAAATAGTCACTCCAATTACCAGTTAAAGTTTAGCTGAACCATGTGGGACAAAGTTGCTGTCAAGTCCTTCTACTTGAATACAAGTTATTGTTTATCTTGAAAATGTGTAATGGGTTGTACCTGTTTGGTTGTATGAGGGGATGAGATTTCTTCCTATCTTGGCAATCTTTCAGTGACTGCCTGTGATGTGTATCACATTCTGGTTTAATGCTTGTTTGATAATAAAACTGCTTTTTGTTGTTGTTGTTGTTACATTTATGGAGAGGATTTCTGAGGTGGGAGAAGATTTTGTTTTTAATTATATTTCCCCAACAGAAGACATAAGAGTAGTTATCTCTGGAAGGTGAAATTACATAGATAGATATATATTAATATATTAATATATAGGTAAATAAATATAAAAACATATTAAATATAAATATATATGATACATACATGATTTTCTTAAATCAACATGCTTTTATAATGAGAAATAAAAAAGTGTTTTCCTTGTGGAAAAAATATCAGATTGGCACTTACAATACTTATGAAGATAATGGCTCAGATTTCTACACTTTACAGATCTCGGCATTAAGGAAATCCGATCAGAAGGCATCCACCATTTTATCACACTGTCTCCTCAGCCTGTTCGTATATAGGTTCCTTTTTATTTGTCATCAGAAGTTATTCTACTAAATTAGGGAGTTGAATAGCATCCCCTAAGGGAATGAAGTTTAGCTTGCATGGACCAGAATCTGATTGTGTTCAAGGTTGCTGCTCCTTCCTCCAGACCATCAGTCTCCACCCTGGCTCTGGGCACCTGTTTAATTGGACTGAATGCCTGCACCACATGCACCTCGGCTGCTGAACCCCCAGCATCTTCCTCTTCTCATTTCTGCCTCTTTCAGAAGGAGCCCCACTATGGAGTTGCAGGGGCTCTGTTGCTTCCAGGACAAAGCGTGTAGCATTCGAGAAAGAGGAACACTCTGGGAGGGGAAGGCCCCAGGGGAGCCGCCGGGTGCATCACAATGAACTGGGAACCTGCTCCTCCTGGTGCCAGGCTCCACTGCACTCAGTCTCTGCTGCCATATTTCTTCCTCAGTCCCCCAACTGTCTCCTGTCTCTCAGGGCTCCTCCTTGTCTCTCCCTTGATTCTGGCTTCCATCAGGCCCACTGTCCTGAGGTTATCAAACACAGCCTACAGGTCTGGACCCTACCTCTCAATAGGGTTCAAGTTTCCCTCTCTTCCAAGGAAACCTTAGGCTTGTGCAATTGAAGAATGAATATGTGCAGCTGTTGTAAGTGTACCAGAATATTCAGATAGTTAGAAGCTCCCTGAATAGTCTATAACAGTTTGGAAGCTGGTGTGTTAAGGGCCACAGAGGATCTTTAAGATCCTCTGCATCCAGCCAGGAGAAAGCTAAGCTCTGGTCCAGTCAAGGGGTTATCTCGCCTGAACAAAGCACCATGTGGCTTAAGCAAAAAAAGGTATGAGACAAAGTGGTAAATGTAGGAAGGCATGTTTGCTTGTTTCTGCTTGCCACTATAATTTCACAAGCTTCTGACTCTGACAATGTGCAGCTCTCCGGAGGGATGGCTTTGAAGACAAAAGAGGATACAGCACAAAGCCCCCACGTCTCTTGCCTGAGTCACTGTATTCCCTAGAAGATAAATGACCCCAATCCTTGCCTTTTCTTACACATAAGATAACATCTGATGGGGTTAGTGATTATGCTTCCATAATCTATAACCAATATACTTTAGTAATCTGTAGTTAGATGTACTCTTACATCCAAACCTCGATCGATGTGTTTCTACTTTAATGTAACTTTTGAGTGAATCTGATGTGATTCTGCACATACTGAACCACCACAACTTGTGTAAAAGCTGTGGCTGCAACAGTGTGCAGCAGCAGTACTCCCGGCTCTAGGCCTCAGTCTATAGTCCTCAGTCAGATTTCGGGATAAAACTAACTAATTCTTTAGAAGTTTGATATTTTTATTCTTTAGTTGTCACATGGTATTCATAGATAATAGGATAAACAGCCATATATACATTCCTCCTAAGGGATAAAGGAAATAAAATCCCTAAGTCCCAAACGTGTCTGACTACATTTCAAAATAATTTTTGTAATTCTGTGCCTCAGTCATTAAAATATGCAACACTTAATAAAAATTTGTCTGAATAATAGAAATGAGTCATTTACAGATTTTTTATCTTTTTGCTCCTTGAAAATTATTGGTTTAAAGAGTCAGAATTACCATACAGAAAACAAAGGAAGTTGAAAGTAAATAAGCCTTCCACTAGGCCCTTACTGATGCATAAAATTGGAGGGCAACAAAGGTCAACATAAAATGATTATAATGGCATTTTGCCTAAAAGTGTAACACATTTAAGTGAATTTTGTGTGACAATACAAACTGCAGCCTAGACTTAGATTTCTTTCAATCAGCCATATAATTTTCTCTTCTCTTTTTCTTTTATGAAATGTATCTATTTCATGAATTAGAGCCCTCCAAGTAAAGAATACAGAGCGTGGGCTCGTCTTGGTGGCTCACACCTGTAATCCCAGCACTTTGGGAGACTGAGGCAGGCAGATCATGAGGTCGGAAGATCGTGACCAACCTGGCTAACACAGTGGAACCCCATCTCTACTAAAAATACAAAAAATTAGCCAGGGCATGATGGCAGGCATCTGTAGTCCCAGCTACTCAGGAGGCTGAGGCAGGAGAACCGCTTGAACCTGGGAGGTGGAGGTTGCAGCAAGCCGAGATTGCACCACTGCACTCCAGCCTGGGTGAATGAGTGAGACTCTTTCTCAAACAAAAAATAAACAAACAAAAAACACACAGAGATTGAAGTAAAGGACGCCCAGCAAGGGAAGAAGCACACTGCGTCCTACACAAAGCCCAGACAGTTTCAGCTCAGACAGAAGGAGAAGGGGCCAGGTTTCCTCATTCTGAGCTGCTAAAGGACTTGCCTATCCCACTGAAGCATCTACTAGATGCTACCAGCAATGGTACTTGTGAAGCTGGACTCAATAAAGAATCTATGCAATTTTAACTTTTTTTTTTAATAGGGGAGACACATTAGTATTTAGTTTTACTAGCAAAGAAAATAAACAATGATTATTTAATTGTGATGCTATTCTGCAGCCACATCTTAAGTTTTTAAATTCTATACTAAATGAGAGTTGCAACCAAATAAAATTGTTAAGTATATTTATTTATTTATCTTTTAATCAACAAATACAAATTGTATATATTTATTATATACACTTGTGGTTGTGAAATATGGATACACTGTGGAATGACTAAATTGAGCTAATTCACATATACATTACCTCACATTACCTCACATCCTTATCCTGTTTTGTGTGCATGTGGTGAGAACATCTAAAATCTACTCATAGCAATTTTCATGAATAGAGTCAATACCAACAGGTTCTGAGTTTTAGATCACTTAACTGAACCCTATTCAGCCTCCACAACAAGGCTTGCTTTAGTCATCATTATCCAGCATAGAAAAAGTTAGACCAGAATATAAATCTTAGCTAAACTGTAAAAAAAATCTACAGATAATAGGAAATATCTGTCCATAATATCCATTCAAGCAAATCAACCCCTTCTAAATCCTCTTGTGAGATTATCAGATGGGCCCAGGCTTGTTCAATCTGTTTGGGTTCAAGTTAAGACACTGTTCAATAATAATTACTTGGATTCATAATGTACCTG
This sequence comes from Piliocolobus tephrosceles, assembly GCF_002776525.5. Classification (NCBI taxonomy): domain Eukaryota; kingdom Metazoa; phylum Chordata; class Mammalia; order Primates; family Cercopithecidae; genus Piliocolobus; species Piliocolobus tephrosceles. The sequence continues at coordinate 1,081,616 of NW_022325420.1, read as the reverse complement.
CTCAAAGAGCTTTTCTGCAACAATGTGAAGCATCTATTTGATCTGCACATGATTAAGTCGGGCATTATTAAGAAGTATTTTACAAACAGGAAAATTGAAATGCAGAGCTCTCAAGCAGCCTAGTCAGTTTGTAGGTTAATGATGATCAGAAAACCTGCACTGAGCACTGTCCATGCTCTTATTAGAGTCTGTGATATCCTCTCACTGAGATTCAGCCAAGCAGACGCCCTACATTTTGATAGGTGAATACACAAAGCTGTGGTTCTTGTCCAACTATCTTTGCCCTTCTTGCTAAAATGAATTCACGTTAAGTTGAAAATAGTTTGTGTCAACGTATTTGTCAAAAATTATTTTTGCCCCCAATATAAATGGTATCCAGTAAGAAGTGAGGCTCCTGCCTCCTATGGTTTCATCCATATCTACAGACTCACTCTCCAGGGGTAACCATGGTCAACAGGTTAGAGTATATCATTCCAGCCTTTCATCTATGTCCATATAAATACATATTTTTTAACAGAAATGGGATAATTCTATAGTTAGAGTTCTGGAACTCTCTTTTCTACTGCTCAACTGGAAATTAGATAGGAACAGTGTGTTTATATAAGAAGTGGTGAATCAAACAGGAAAATATAATATGTTAAAAGGATATTCCAGATTATAGAAGTTAAAGAAAGGCCAAAAATCCGTCCTTATTCTACATGGATTCAAATTTTCTTTCTGAGTTAAATTTGGCTTACTTTCTCCTAGGTCAAAAGAAATAAAACACTAAACCAAAAATAAAAGCCAAACACCAAACTATACTATACACAACCTTAAATTATGGCCTTTTTGTTTTCTATAAGTAGCATTTTCTAGTCTATACAGTTATCAAAATGGAAAGACTATTTAGACGAGATATTCTATTTTCAGAAATAGAATCATTTGGTATTTAAAGACTCCCTCATTCTAGGGTATCCAGCGAGGTCTAACAGACTTGCATGTGGCCAGAACAGCCACACTTTATTTGAATTGAATACATTCTTTAACTAAAAATTTAAAGGTGTTCAGGTTTAAGAACACCTGAGAATATATCAACATAAAATTTTCAATTTCAAGTTGCTTTAAAGATTGATGAAAAAGAAACATTATCATATTTTTAAAGTCCAGAAAATAAACATTATATTTCTGTGGTACTACTTCCAAGAATGAAGCAGTTAAAGTACTCCCATTTCTGATGATCCTATCATTGCTTGAGGTTGCAGTCAAAGACCTAACAACTCGAAAAGAAGAAAGATTGTTAACATCTCCTAGGATAATCTTGGGCTATGTGTTCATGAGATTAAAAAAATTAAATGACTTCGTTTTATCTTCTTTTTTTTTTTTTTTTTTTTTTTCACTGAACTGTCTTTGTTTAGGAATTGTCATCGAAAATTTAAGGGTACTAGGAAGAGTGACATTTATTTTCTGAAACCCTTAAATGAAATGAAGTTGTTACAGAAAGAGTCAGATTCTTAATGCTGACATTCCCAGATTTACAATTCACTCTTTCATCATAAAGTGACAAGCAAGGCTTGCTCAACCTCCTATATTAACTTTTAAAAACGGGACTGTCAACTGTATTTACCAACCCTGTCATTTCTTAGCATAATTATAGCATACATCCTGAATAGAAAGTTGTTCTTAACCTACGCATAAAACACAAGTAAAAGAGTATTACCTCCCCTCCCTTTGTCCACCCATCTGGTAGCCATCGGGAATTTACATTGTTACTTCATACATCATTAATTGTGTATTTTTTTTCATAAATTACCGTAGCTCAAGTGATTCCATTTAAATAATGTTTGATGTGTAATGTAATATTTCTAAATGGTTTATTAGTTCTTTTACAGATAAGCCTTATAATGTACTTAGTAATTTTTTTTTTTTTTTTTTTTTTTTTGAGATAGAGTCTCACTCTCTCGCCCAGGCTGGAGTGCAATGGCCGGATCTCAGCTCGCTGCAAGCTCCGCCTCCCGGGTTTGCGTCATTCTCCTGCCTCAGCCTCCCTAGTAGCTGGGACTACGGATGCCCACCACCTCGCCCGACTAGTTTTTTGTATTTTTTAGTAGAGACGGGGTTTCACCGGGTTAGCTAGGATGGTCTCGATCTCCTGACCTCCTGATCCGCCCGTCTCGGCCTCCCAAAGTGCTGGGATTACAGGCTTGAGCCACCGCGCCAGACCTGTACTTAGTAATTTTTATTAATAGAATCCTGTATGTTCAAACACTGAAGGGTAAGTCATTTCTTCTGTGATTGCCACTAATTTGACTAATTTAAATGATGAGACAATATGGGAAGGAACACAAACATACAGCTCAACAAGATAAACTGTTAAGATGAAACTAGAACTGAATGTGGTCAAGTCCAATTTCCTCAAGCCACTCACAAAATTAGTTACATTTAAGAATAAGACTAAAATTTATTATTTTCATAGTTATTTTAAGCAGTTAGCATGGCCGTTCATTTTCTAAATGGAATAATGGCATAGAAATTTTAAAAATACCACCAAACTTTAAATACTTGTATTAAAAATAAAAAGTGACAATTCATTTTATAGTGAATAATCCACGTTAAAGGTTTGTTTTTGATGTAATTTGCTTGGGTGAAATACATTCACTTGGATAAAGAATTTCATTTATTTGTTTTCTCTTAGATAGTCTAGTAATTCAGACAAAATAATTATGTCCTCTCAGTCTGAGCTAAAAAAAAAGAGCTGTAAAATGTTCTCATCTTTATTTCTTTCCTAGGATCCTCAAATATTCTAGGAATAATTTTCCAAACCAATGGGAAGCACTAATGTAAATAAAGCAATTCACTCTTTAAAACTTTGGTAAGCTTCCATCCTCACTCTGACTCTGGAACATCCCTTTTTGAGATCTGCCACCCCACCGCCTACAACAAATACCACATTTTAATGAGTCTATCCCTTTGATCACTAGACTTTCCTGAAAGAAGCTAATGCCAATAGGCCTTAGGTTATGAGCAAGATGATTCAACTTGATTTTAAAGCAAAGAACTATGCATTGTTTCTGCAAAGACCCATCTGTCAAAGCCTAGCCACTCTATAGATGCCGTGCCTATATTCAGCCCATTAAAAGGAGCAGCTCTGTGGCTGTCTCCTAAGATAATAAGATACTGCACAATGGTATGTGTTGTTGCTATCATATCTGCTGAAACCCTGGTTAAACTGTTGTCTTCTCCTAACCTGATGAGGCACACCCAAGATGCAAAGGGCCCCTGGGCTGCTGGGAAACACACACCACCATCTCTCCATTAGTCAACATACATCCACCCTTGCTTGGAGCTGAGAACTATAATTTTCTTTCTCCCTAGGCAGTAGGTCCTCCGTTTTCTAACTCTGGGTTTAGGGAGAATGGAGGGTGCATTAAACTTTGTTTTTCATTTTACTCATACATACTTGGTAAATATCTGAGTTCTCTGTTTGGAAATTGATTGGTTAGAGGAAAATAACCTGCTTCTAGTTTCGCTTCTGAAACTAGAAAGTTAGCTGTTAAGAACCCTAAACTAGGCTGACTTTTATTCTGTGATAATATCTCTAGGTATCATGTTTTTAAAACAGTTATATATTACTCTTAATGGAGCAAACATTATCTTAAAAACAACAGAGTAGTGAATTTTTAAAAGATGGCTGGTCATACTCTTAGGAATTAAAAATAAAAATATAAATGTAAAAGGCCCAAATTTGTAGAACTTTAATACTCATGAAGAACTTCAAAGCTTATCCTGGAAGCAGCATTCCCAAACCACAACTAGCAACACTTAAATTAATCATTTAAAAAGATGTCCTGCATTAACTGTTGCCCAGATGGTGACACTGGCAGATATTTTCCAGGAAAACTAGGGATTTCCCCTTGTGATGTCATCTTCCATGGTCAGGGATACACTCTAAGCATTCTTAGTCCCTCCTAACATGTTTCTCATAATTATTAGGGGCATTAAAAAACAACCATGATTTTTATAAGATACTAGGATTTCTCTTTCGTAGGAAAAGAAAGACAAAATGAGTTACAACTGTCAGATGTAAAGTTACAAAGTACATAAAATTATGAAGTTTTCTTAAAAGACAGTAAGTACTACATCAGTTAATAAACATATACTCAATTGGTAGTACATACAAAAACATAACGGAAAAATTTTTAGGTAATCAGGGAAATACAAATTAAAAGTTAGATTCCATTTTTGGTTAATCAAATTGACTAGATTTTTAGAGTTAGTGTTAGTGAAAACATGGGGAAATAGGTAATTTTAACACAATTTTCTGAAATTAATTTGACCATATCTATTAATATTATAAACAGGTAGGCCCTTTGGTCCAACAACCCTTTTGATTAAAATTCATGTTTACTGAAAAAAGAAATTCCTCAAGTAAATAGAGTTTGCTGATGCTTATTAAATTGGGTATAATTTGTTTACATAGCAAAATAAAAAAGAAAATAATTCCATTTAAATAATTCAAAATGGAGTTAAATTATGAACAATTTTTGCTTTTATGTATTTTTTAGGATTTAAAAATATCAAAAGTAGTATTTTATAGATATATGGGTCCTTATTATAAATGAGTAAATTAATAGCAGGTCTTTCTGTACAATATTACAGAGGTTTACCTCATACTCATCTGCAGAGTACTCCACAGTCAAGATGTGCCTTAATTTGTTCACTCTTCCTGCTCTGACAGGTATCTTGATTGTTTTCCAGGTTCTAATTTAACTTATTGCACTGAAGAGGTATAGTGCAAATGGCTAATAAAAAATTAAAATCATGACTTCAGTGGTAATTTGAAAACAGCAAATTAAAATAACAAGACATGATTTTTAAAAATCTGTTGAATTCGCAAAGATTTTCGATATGGCAATCATCAATCTTGGGTAGTATACAGTGGAGTAGTCATTTATATGACAGATGCGTGTAACCTGTCTAGGAAGCATTTAGGCAGTGTGCATCACACATTTATTTATTTATTTATTTTATTTTATTTTTTATTTTTTGGAGATGGAGGCATGATCTCGGCTCACTGCAACCTCCACCTCCTGGGTTCAAGCAATTCTCCTGTTTCAGCCTCCTAAGTACCTGGGAATACAAGTGTGCGCCAACATGCCCAGCTAATTTTTTTTGTATTTTTAGTAGAGATGGGTTTTCGCCATGTTGGCCAGGCTGATCTTGAACTCCTGACCTCGTGATCCACCCACCTCAGCCTCCCAAAGTGCTGGGATTACAGACTTGAGCCACCGTACCCGGCCTGAAATTTTTTTTTTTTTCTACTCGGTAATTACATATCAATAATTCTATAGCAGAGAAGTAATAAAAATAAAAACATATCTGTCAATTCATCTATCTGTCACTGCTTATAGAAGCTTGAATATGCAAAAATAAGGAAGTGGTTACATAATAAAAAAATTAGTGGCCGGGCGCGGTGGCTCAAACCTGTAATCCCAGCACTTTGGGAGGCCGAGACGGGCGGATCACGAGGTCAGGAGATCGAGATCATCCTGGCTAACATGGTGAAACCCCGTCTCTACTAAAAAATACAAAAAACTAGCCGGGCGAGGTGGCGGGCACCTGTAGTCCCAGCTAATCGGGAGGCCGAGGCAGGAGAATGGCATAAACCCCGGAGGCAGAGCTTGCAGTGAGC